>NC_056728.1:1831404332-1831436832 GCF_019279795.1 Protopterus annectens | reverse complement strand
GGGGAAGGATGTCTGTTAGTGCAGGGCATTTATTTGGGTAAAATATCAGTCTATGTGCTGTGGTCAGTTGGAGGAAGTCAAGATAGTTGGTGAGTTCTAGCCAATTTAGAGAGTGAAGGGGGAGGCAATGGTGTGTGGAGTTTTTAGATTTAGTGGCAAATTTAGAGATCTTATTATAGCAGCTTTCTAGCTTAGAAGGATGGTAGAGGTCAGGTGTGAAAGAAGTGGAGCTCCGTATAGTAGGGAAGGGAGAAGGTAAGTAGAAGCCAGGGTTTGCCTGGTGGAATTGGAAAGAAATAGATTGTTTCTGTATAGCATACCTAGCTTTTGATGTTTTTTTTTGATATTCTGTTGTACATGGATGTCAAATTTGAGGTGTTCGTCAATAGTAATGCCTAGAAGTTTAGCAAAGGGAACCACTTCTATGGGTGAGTTAGTTTGGCTAAGGACTTTGAATGCATTTTTGTCATAGTGGAAAGCCTTGGAGGGAGGGAAAAGTAGAATTTTGGATTTGTTGGCATTTAGAGAAAGGTGGTTTTGGTGCATCTAGTGTTCAGTGGATGAAAAAGCAGTTTGGGTTTTTGTTAGAAGTCCAGAGAGGTTTGAGGCCGAGCAGACTAATGTAGAGTTGTCTGCATATTGAATAACTTTAGCATGTGGTATAGCAGAGTGAAAGTTATTGATAAAGATGTTAAAAAGCATGGGATCAAGGATCGGCCGTTGCGGTACACCAGTTGGGGTGGGAAGAAAGGAGGAGGTGGAGTTCTTCCACTTGACTGCCTGAGATCTGTCAGATAAGTAACTGGAGAACCAGGATAGGGTATTTGTTGAGAGATGAAGATTTGAAAGATGATGGATAAGATGTTTGTGGGAAACTGTGTCAAAAGCTTTGAAAAGGTCAAGGAGTATGGTGGAAACTAAGTGTCTGGAGTCTCCGGCTTGGTTTACAGTCTCTAGAGAGAGAGTAGTGTAGTTATAGTGCTGTGACCAGGGCGGAAGCCATGTTGGGTTGATGTGAGAAGTTGGTTTTGGGTAAGAAAATGCATGAGTTGGAGGTGGATACATTTTTCTAAGATTTTGGAAATAGGAGAAAGCAGAGCAATTGGCCGGAAGTTAGAGATGTTGGTATTTCTGCCACCTTTGTGGAGAGGAAGAATGTAGGCTGAGCACCAGAGTTTGGGAACATATACTTCCTTTATGGATCTATTTACTAAGATACTGACTGGCAATGCTATGCTGTCTGCAGCGCATTTTAGGAAGGAGGAGGGAATATTATCAGGTGCATTGGAGCAAGGTTTGAGTTTGGAAAGGAGAGTTTGTATGAGTTTAGTAGAGACACGTTTGAGTTCAAACACTGGTAGAGAGTTGTTTGAGGGTTTGCAAGTAGAGGAGGGTGGGGCAGGAGGGTGATGGTATTGGAAAGTCTTGGTCAGTTCAGCAATAGTATCTATAAAAAGGAATTACACTTGGAACTTAGTTCGAGGTTGGATAAGTTTGGATCAGGGCATGGGTTACTGTTGGAGCCTGGATTTAGGAGTGAATTTATGGATTTCCAGAATTGTTTGAGGTTTGGGTTACTATAGGATTGGAGCTTCAAATAGTAGGTTTTCTTGTCTTTAGAGATCTGTTTTTTGCGAGGTTGTAAAGTTGTTTGTATAGGAGAAGGGTTTTAGGGAATTTGTTGTTTTGGAGGAGCTTCCAGGTTTTGTCCCTTTGATGCATTATTTGTCTGGTCTCTTTGGTTAGTCAGGGGACAGTATTATTTTTTATCCTTTTGTTTCTTACTGGGGCTTGGGAGTTAAGAGCGTCAAGGAAGACTGAGTTAAAGTGTTCTATAGCTCGGTCAAGAGGAAGGGTATTTAGGATTTGCCAATTCATCTGTTTGAGAGTATTAGAGAAAGTTAGGGGGTTGAAATTGCTAAGATTGCGAGTGTGGATGAACTGATGCTGGTGAGGAGATGAGCTGGTTGAGTGAAGAATGAGGGCTGGGAGGTGGTCGCTAATGGTGTTAGGAATTGTACCAGAGTAGATTAGTTTATTAGGGTGGGTGACCAGGATCTAGTGTAAGATGGATCCAGGGGGATTTGTTTTATTGGGTTGGGTGGTGGACAAGATTACTTGGGTAAAGTTATAGAGGTTGATGGATTGGGAAGCAGAAGGACTATTGATCTTGTTCCAGTCAATATTTACATCACCTAGAATATAAGTTTTGTAATTAATTTCAGTTGAGGCCCATTGGAGAATATCTTCGATGATAGGGATGTTATTGCCAGGGGAGATGTATAGGGCTTTGATACAGATGTTCTTGTGTTTATTTAGTTTAAGTATACCGGCAGTGAGGTTGGTGTTATTGAAATGTGGAATTGTAATTTGGAGGAGAACGAGGGTGAGAAGATTAGAGTAGATTAGGGCAGTTCCGCCACCTTTTTTGTTTAAACGGTCATTTCTTAGGGCAAGGAAACCTGAGGGCAGGAATTCGGAATCAGAGATGTGTGATTTGAGCCAGGTCTCGGTGACAGCTAGGATGTCAGGTTGGTTATGGCTTAACCATGCATGAAAATGGTGTATTTTGTTGCTGAGACTTTGAGCATTAATACTGAAGAATTTAAGAGTATTCGGGGGGAGGGGGTTGTTAGAGAGGGAGCTGGGACCAGGATTGGGATGGATATCTCCAGCTAAGATTAGGTTATTATAGGAAATGAACTTTATCCATTTGAGTTTATATTGAATGAGTTTGGGAAGAACTAATGTTAGTTTAGGTGTTAATAGTTTGGTTGAGGTAGAGATAGTTCTTGGGCAGAATAGGTTTAGAGGGTTAGGATGAAAAAGGGATGGTGAGATGAAATAGAAATGAGTGAGAAAGAGGGGAAGATGTAGAGTTTCTGTGGCTGTTTTAGTTGTTGGAGAGAATGGAAGAACATTAGAGTGATATGAGCTGGAGTAGCTTAGGGGGACCAGGAGTAAAAGCAGGAGGCAGGGGGTTAGGAGGGTCTGAATGGTTAAGTGGAGCATATTGAGTGAAGGGAGGTTAGAGAGGTATGGTTTGGTGGACGGAATGTATAAGAGGAAAGATGGGGAGTGGAGAGAAATTGTGAAATAATGTGTTAGTAGAGCTGAGGAGATGTTAAGAGGTGGGGAGATAGGAGAATGTGAGGATACATGGTAGGGACAGAGGTGTGTCTAGTAATAAGGGGAGAGTTGTAATAGGATGATTAGGTTTAGAGTGTGGAGAGAGAGGAGAAAGATAGATGGGGTTTCTATTGGGTGTTTAGGCTTAGTGAGAGGAGACAGGCTAGGATAAATGTAAGGGTACTGGGGGTGTGTGGGAAATTGGGGTAGGGTAGGCTAGTGGAATGAGCCCACAGGGCGAACAGAGCGGGAAGAGCCAAAGCAGAGGAGATGGCAGAGAGTGTATCAGTGAATCGTGGGAATAGAGCAGAGGAGAGTAGACTATAGGGAAAAACACTCAGAATTTGAGCTGAAAAGAGGTTTGCTAGAGACTAGAGGTTGGACAGGGCAAAGAGGTGTTTAAAGGGAATGTTGGCTGGAAATTGAGGCTGGAAACAGAGCTGTGTTATTTGAACAAAAGTATTTCTAAGCATTATGGTATTGAGAAAAAGCAGGAAATGCTGCCACTTAGAGGCCAAATCAGGTACTTACGAGGCTAGATCCCAGGGAGTTCAGGGGAAGTGCAAGGGGACTAGGAAGGTAGAGAGAGGGATCAAAAATCCCTGGTAGGCTGCTAGCTGCTGCTTGCAAGGTAGTTAAACAAAAATTTCACATGAAGATTATATTGGTTAATATACAGTGAGGTACATACACTTTTGTATTAAATCCGAAGCACCAATTTAATATTACTATAAATGAAGCACAGCAGGAGTCCTGTAGAGATGATTATTTCATGGGTGGGTAGCCACGCTGAGGACTTAGGGATACCTGGAGTGGAAACTATTTCAGCAGGGATGATAACTGTAAGGAAAAGGTATAATAGAGGAGTAATTAGGCAGACATAAGTCTTGTGTTTTCAGTTACAGTATTAAATGGAGGCGTTGGGAGAGACAGGAGAAAGTGGGAATAAGTAGTGAGCTATCAAGGGAGAGAGGAATAAGAGAAGAGAGGTACATAGGAGGGAAAGTAGAGAAAATAACAGTGCACCATAGGTAAATGCAACACAGTTCTAAACACTTTATCACAGGTCTGGAAATTAAAAGAGTCTTGCGACTAACGCAGTACAAGCTTTCACAGTTCAGAACAGTTAATAGACTATGTACAGCAACCAAGCATATTATCACAGTTCTGATCAGTCAATAAAATAAATGTAAGGCAACAAAGCAGTTATTTAGAGACTAAACATTGGTATTACACACAGCACAATACTAGAAATTTAAAGCCATAAACTCTATCATCATGATTTGCCTTGGCATGCAAAGCTACCATACTAACTGGAAAATCACTCCTTATATCCCCTGGTATGTGTAAAATTGTGGAATTTTTTAATATTTCAGTGCTCTTTAAAAGAAGAAAAATCATGATTTTTGTCTTAGAAGAGTACTGAATCTGAGAGAAATGTTATCATTTAAGGCATTTTCTTTTTCTATTTCTTCTAGATTATCTTTGGAGTTTAAGAGGTTGCATCAGTGTGGGAGATGTTATGTGTATTCTTTGGTGATGAAGTTCAAAGAAGTGACAGGTAATTTTAAAATATAAAAAACTGCACAGTTTTACATGTCAGAGTGGTATGGTGGCTTATAGAATTCAATGTGATTGTAAAAGATTATTCTGTTATATAGGACAAACCAAACATAAAGTAAAATAAAAAATACAAGAAGGGTGTACTACAAGTGCCTGAGTCCCAAGTGCTTGAAGACTACTTTCTTGCAGCCAGAGATTCAGGAATCCTGTAGGTTACACACCTAACCAATTAAGCTTGCATTCGATTACATGTTCAGGAGAGGTGCGGCAGCTCTAACAGTAGCCATGCAGAGTGAGTGGAGCTACTAATCTCACCTGAACACACTGGCTCATGTTGGACAAGGTTAGTGTGGCAGCCAGTGGGGAGTGATGAGAGGGGGTGGGAACATTATCTATGGCTTCAGTTAGTGATCAGGAGTGGGATTTAGGTTTAGAGAGAGGGGGAGTTTAGGGTTGATAAACAATCTGTGAATTTAGTTTAAGGAATTGGAGTAGAGTTTTAGGTTTAGGGAACGGGAGTAGAGTTTTAGGTTTAGAGAGTGGGAAGGGAGTTTTAGGGTTAAGCACTGGGAGTGGAGTTTAGGGTTAGGGAGCAGGAAGGGAGATTTAAGGATCAAGGGAGGGAGGGAGGGGAATTTAGGATTAGGGAGCTGGAGTGGAGTTTTAAGGTTAAGGAGTGATCAGGATCTTCATGGTTAAAGAAGGAAGTACTATGGATAGGGTTAGGGATTGACAGGGAGTTTTAGAATTGGGGTTATGGAAGGGCTATGTAGTTGTGCATGGTTGAGTGGTGAGAAAGCTAGCAATTATTGAAGATGCAAATTAACTGCAGCTAACCACAAGGGAAACTTGGAAATGATACAAAAAATATGAATTCTAACAAGTAGAAACTCTTAGTTTTATTGTCACACAAGATAAAGCTTTTGGGAATCACCCTTCATCAGTATTCAATGCTAGTTTAAAACATCATCCATTTTATACCTTAACAAAACATAGCGTATGATACAGCCAGCCAATAGGAGCATTCAAATAATTAATATAGTTAATAGACATTCACTAAGTTTTAAAGCAATCTAATTCAATAAAAACAATATATAAATATATAAACAATACATCTAAAATTCTACTTATATTGCATTTGCCTTTCCATTAAAATTGGTTTTATCATTATGATATTACTAGATTAGATGCTGATAAGTTTCCTGGGCTGAAAAATATGATAACGATAAAACCAATTTCAGTGGAAAGACAAATGCAATATAAGTAGAATTTTAGATATATTGTTTATATATTGTTATATATTTCCATGCAGACCATTTTTTTTTTGGGTTCTATAAATGTTTTTTACAAGTTCTACTTCCAGTTTAGGCCCCAGATTGCTTATGTTTCAATCCAGCTTAAAGTCTAACTGTTGGGTACCTGACATAGGCATGTAGTGGATTCAGTTTGCATTAGTAGTTAAAGAAATACTATAAAATTTGTTTTCAAATTGTTTCCACTTGTGTGCTGCATGGTAGCTGATAGATGTGAGTCCCCTAGAGAGCAGTGTATTTAATTTTTTTTGTCTTTCTGTCTTTCATTTTTATGTTCAGTATTTATATGCTTCACTAAGCTTGACAGTTTGCACAGCGGTAAAGGCTGTGAACTGTATCTTCATTCCCACGGCCCTCATTTGCCTACTCTTGTAACCTTGAGCAAGTCCCTCAATTAGACATTGTTCTCAGGTCACCCCTGAAAAGGAATTGTGTGCCCAGTGGGACCTGTTTAACAAATAGGTATTATTATTATTATTATTATTATTAATACAATTTATGTTATGTAGAATTAATGACCGATACAGAAGGAATCACACTTCTGTTTTAATAACACTGCAATATCTACTTATTTTCTGTTTAGGTCTGCATATGTTTCTGTCAGAAGGCTGTCAGCACAAAAAGTAAAAGCATGTACTAAAATCACAGTTTATCTTAAATTGCTTGTGGAGTTATTTATGTCACTTCTCATTTGGCTCAGCATTGCATACTGCTGTCGTAACAGTTATGTTTGAAACCACTTTAGCCTCTAGATTAACATCCAGCTAAAAATAGAAGAATTTCTCTTTAGTGCTCTGCAAAGCATTGCAAGTTTTAGCCAACATCGAATAAGAAGAAAAGAATAATATTATATTCCAAGAAATCTGAAAGTCAACTTTTGTGTACAAATCGTATCCACGTGGTTCTGAGAAATTGGTAGGGCTGGTAATGGTCTTTGATACCACAAACATTCTGTTGTTAAATTTACACAGCCATGTCCAGAGAATGCTCTTGGTCAAGGACAGATACAAAATAAAACCAATATCATGGCTGTTTAATTGCCTATGGCTGAAGTGTGGAAAGCAAAACTGTGAACTTCAAATTTTAAAGTACTTTACATGGCTGGGAATGCATTTTTGTAGTCACTCTTAATTTCTGTGATTTGAGCATCTGTGGCTGTAATATATTTTCAACCTTTTTTTATCTTTTAACTTGTAATTTGCACAATCATTGGAGACTGTGATAATATGGATAATATGTAGCAATGTATACTTAACTATATAAGCTGCTTTTGATATGAGCTAGACAACAGCAAAGCAGCACTGTATTTATTAGCATGCACACACACACACACACACACACACACACACACACACACACACACACACACACACACACACACACACACACACATCTAAACCCGATTTAATCTCAGAATTACATTGCCATCTAGGTTGCCTGTTGAGTCTAAGCATTGTTAACTAATTTCCTTCTATCTGACTCCAGAAATGTTAAGTTTGTCTCTTGCCTTCCAGAATATCACCATGTTATCAGAATCCTTCTTCAATGTGGATGGCACTCACTTTGTAGAAAATATATTTCAGAGGATAAAGTTTCAGAATTATACACAGTATTGCAAATGGGGTTTTAAAACAGAAAAATATTGCCTAGTAACATGAGGAATCCTAATCACACTTTGTCCAACATTTTCCCAAACAAGGAATGAGCTTCAGCTGCTACTTAGCCAACAGCTTATTTCTTTTCCCCATTATTTCCACATCTAATAAGAATCTCATTAGGTTTATTCTATTCATTTTTGAACTGTATAGCTGTTTTTGGAACTAGTACTTCTAGAAGACTGTTCCAATAATCCACTACTGTTTCTGTGAAATAATAACTCCTTATGTCATTCATGAATCAGCTGTCATGTAACTTCAGATTATGTCTTCTTGTTCTCATGCATATCTCTCTCTCTCTCTCTTTTGAAGAATAGTGGCAACTGGATTTTGTAAAAATCCTTGACATTCAAATATTTCTATCAAATTCTTCCTCCCTGACATTCTTTTATCAATATTGCATGCGTTCATCCTAATAATAATATTTAGGAATCCCACCACTACGAGATGGAAGTCTCCATCCCCCTTACACCAGACTGTTAGTTCCTCAAAGAAAAAATATACCAGCAAGGAAAGAAAGTGAGCTGTAGAAAAAGTTATATTACAAGTGTATACAACACTAGAACCCCAGTCATAGATGTTAGAGAACACCTCATGAAAGATGCCACAGTGCTACAACTAGATATGTGTCACCACAGTCGACCATATAAACTCACCCTCAAGCTGATGATGTGAGATTGTATGATTCCTCACCTTTATGGTTCCATCTGACAATGACATGTTTTCACATTCCTCCAATTTATGTATCTGCTATTTCTTTATCAGGTTGGTAGGCTGATAATAGAAAGAAATGCATAATTAGGAAAAAGCAAGTCAAAGCACAGAAAGTTTACAAAGTGTAAGCACTAGCACATTGGCAATAAATAAGAGATGTCTTCAAGTACTAATTCATTGGCAAAAAACATGAGTTATAAGCAAGCATTATGTACCTATATACAACAGGGAAACATGAGATAATATTTAGTGCAACATGTAAGGATTCAGAAAAAGACATTAAAGGTCTAGTACTGATAGCTTGAAATTGTTACCTGGTGTTAACCATTGTCATGGGACCAGATTCATTGGGTTGCTTTAAGAAGATGAACTTTGAGAACATGTTTTAAGGCCTTGAGTGTATCTTGGGTTTTTACTTCCACAGGAAGGTGGTTCCAAATGGTTGGGCCTACAATAGTCTAGAGAATGATCTTTCCCCACAAGCAGTTTTAAAGCATGGATGGGTGGAGGAAAGGTTGTCACCTTGCGAGCTTCTAAGGTTGTAATTTTGGTGCCTAAATATGACTTCTGTATTCAGTACTGATTGTGCACTTCTGTTTCTAAGATGCACTGCGTTTTACAAAAAACTAACTTGTTTATATACTTATTGCATATTGAACCTCACACTTTTTATAGGCAGGTAGATACAGTCAGTCTTTGTTACATGGCTTCATATCTTACATGTTGTTTAATAACCTGTTGCATTATATTATCTCTGGCTGTTTCTTGACCTTTGTGTATATGTACACATATGTATGTATCATGTCTAATGCACTGCTTCATTGTATTTGGACCTTATTTTAAATATAGTACAAAAATATTACAGTGCTCACAGAGAGAAAATTCTTGTCAAATGATATACCTGTTTGTTGAAGTCCATCACAGTAAAGAACTCAGGGAGGTACACACATACACACACGCACACACACACACACACACACACACACACACACACACACACACACACACACACACACACACACACACACACACACACACACACACATACCCGTGCAAGCACATAGGTTCATAGATTCGTAGGATGATACTAGGCAATTGGCCTGGAGGCCCTTATAAGCTTAGCCAAGAATTTTGTCCATGTTCCCTCAAATTCAGCACCTGTTTCCCCCGTCCAGCAGGGACACAGGTGAGATCCCAGGGATATATTTTCTGTTTCCCACCCAGTCATCCAGGTTCCTCTTAAAGAGGGCTAGAGAGGTACTCTGCTTGACATGGAGAGGGAGTCTATTTCAAAGATGGGGCAGTCTATGGGACACAAATCTAGCCCGCCAACAAGTTTTATTACTGTCACAGACCAGGTTAAGGCCTTGCATGCAGGTTTCATGACTGGAGTTTGTCTTAAGAATATGCAGCAACTCCATCAAGGCTGGGTCTGAAATGGCCTTATATGTCAGACACAGGTCACCTCTGAGCAGTCTGTATGAGACTGAGTAGAGGCACAGGGCTTTTAGCCTATCTGTATAGGACAGGTGTTTGAGACCCAGGACTTTCCTGGTCAGCAACCTCTGTGGTCTCTACAACTGCTTCATGTGCTTGGCAAGGTACATGCCGAAGGGGGCCTTGTACTCGATAATGGGTCTGATATGGGAGGATTACAGGGATGTTATGACCTCTTTGTTCCTGGATGAAATACCCTTATTCATGAGGTGGGCCATGTAGAAAGCCTTCCTTACAATGGAGGCAACGTGGTGGTCAAAAGTCAGGTTGCTATCAACCTGGGTGCCCAAGTCCCTCACAACTGATTGCATGCTTAGTACATAGGTTCATAGGTAGGTACTAGGCTATTGGCCGTAGGGCCTATATAAGCCTAGCCAAATGGTACCCGGGCTTTTGCCACCCAAGAAAATTATTTTCCTTTGCCCCTGTCAAGCAGAGCCACAGAAGTCATCCCCGGGGTGAATTTCCTATTTCCATCCAATCATCAAGATTTTTCTTGAAGAATGCTAATGAGCTTTGTTTGATATAGATAAGTAGTTTGTTCCAGAGTATGGGAAGTCTCCGGGACAGAAATCAATCCCTCCAGCATGTTCTGTTTGTTGTGGCAACAAGGTTTAGGTCCCTAGAGCGTGTAGCTGAGAGGGATTGGGATTTCTTTAAATGGAGCATGTCCAACAGCTCTGGGTTTGACAAAGCTTTGTATGTTAGGCAGAGATCACCTCTGAGTAGGCGATATGTGACAGACTAAAGCTGGAGTTTTTTGAGATTGTCAGCATAGGGCATCTGTTTGAGGTCAGTAATCCTCTTTGTGAGGTATTTCTGTGGCCTTTCCAGTTGTTGTAGATGTCTTGTGAGGTACATACCAAAAGGGGCGTTGTACTCTATAATGGGTCTAATGAGTGATGAGTAGAGGGGAACAATTACCTCTTTTTTCCTGGATGAGAAACCTTTTGTGATGAGGTGTGCCATGTAGAAGGATTTCCTGACTACTGTGGTGATGTGATTATCAAAAGAGAGACTACTGTCCATCTGTGTCCCAAGGTCGCTTATCACACTTTCGGTGTTAAATAGACTACCGCCTATGTGGTAGTTCATGGGTACAGAGTTTTTACCAAAAGGGATGACAATGCACTTTTTGGCATTGGGCTTGAGGCCATGGCTTTGACACCAGGCATCTGTCTCAGTGAGGCCCTTTTGTAGGATGTCCACATCTTTTGGAGTTTTAATTATGGCTCCTAGTTTGCAGTCATCTGCGAACTTTGTTAGCCAAAGAACTTCTGTGTTAGCCTGTACTTCAGAGAAGTAGATACCAAACTGGAGAGGACCTAGGATTAAACCTTGTGGTACTCCACTTGTCACTGGTCTGAAGTTGGATTTAGAGTCTGCTACTTTCACAGTGTGGGTTCTGTCAGTGAGCCAGTTGGCAACCCATCTTGTGACATAGGGATTTATACCTAGTTTAGTGAGTTTGTCTATAATTCCTGAGTGGGGGATGCTGTCGAAAGCCTTGGCGAGATCTAGATAGGCTGTTTAAACCACCTTATCCTCATCTGTGGCTTTGGTGACCGCTTCAAAGAAGTCTATCAAGTTTAGGAGACATGATCTACCTTTTACAAAACCGAACTGGGTAGGATCCAGAGTTTGGAGATTACCAATGTCATTGTTTATAAGTTCCATGATTATATGCTCCATAGCCTTGCAGAACAGGCTCATCAGGCTAATGGGGCGTTAATTCCCGGGGTCTGTGGTGGCTCCCCCTTTGTGGAGTGGGATAACCGTTGCTATGCAACATTCAGTGGGCACAAAGCTTGAGGTGAGGCTATGATTGAACATGGTACTTAGGTGGGGTGTCAGTTCGTTCTGTAGTTCATGTAGAACGCAGCCTAGGATGTTGTCAGGTCCCATAGATGCTGTGTTCTTGGCTTTGGAGAGTGTGTTTTTTACCTGTGCAGCCATGATTACAGGTACTTTGCATTCTTCCGGTATAGAGATGGGCCCTTTAGGGGATGAGGGAGGGGTAAAGTTAGCACTGAACCTATCTGCCAGGATGTTGTCAATATCAGTTGGTTCTGTATATTTAGTGCCATTGTGCTGTAACTCAGAGCAGATCTGAGTGTTGCCATTGAGATTCTTGACATAGCTATAGAATGCTTTGTGGTTAACTTTAGAACCAGTGGCAATTTTGTTTTCGTAACTAGCTTTGGAGGATTTTATGAGGGATCTCAGCTTCTTACTGAGGCTGACCTCGGAGTTCCTCCAATCATGGGATTTTACTCTTTTTTGCAATAGTTTCTTTCTTCTGTTGTAGAGTTTGTTTATAGCAGGGGACCACCAGATTGGCTTCCTTTGTTATTAATGTGATAATTAGTGGGGATGACATTTTCACCAAAGGGGATAATGATGCATTTCTTGGCATTCAGTTTGAGGCCATAATTCTGGCACCAGTCATTAGTTTGGGTAAGGCCCTCTTGGAGGATGTTCATATCACTAGGGGAATTTAAGACAGCACCCACACATACACACAAATGCATGCACATACACAGGCACATGAACACAAAAACACACTTGCACTGCATTTTTTAAATGTCTGTAATTTTTGTATGGTTTCTGGTGCAGCCAGTATATCATTTTGCAGCCCTCCACTGAATTGTCTAATTAGAAAGCTCTCTGAGCAGAGATATAAAAAAAATGTTTGTTTTCTAGTGGTGATGCCTATTATTAGGCTGCCCGGTATCCCATAAGCCTTTCTTGCTGATCTCTCACTTTGCTTGATTAATTTTATCTCTTCTGATATGATTTCCTTAATTATTTTCGTCTCATTTTCTGTTCATTTTGTTTTACTTGTGGTTGTTTACATCTTTTTGGAGTTTTGCTTTCAATATGCACTATTCTGCATTTTTTTACATTGAATTAAGGTTGCCATGTTGTGGACCATGTTGTGGACCATTCTTCCAATCTTTAAAAAATATTATCTTCCCAACCTTTATGTAACTGGTTTGCATCAGCATTATTGTATACTTTTGAGTCATTAGAAGAAAAGAAAGTAATTTGGATTATTCAAGCGCAGGTCCTGCCACTTAACCTGGTTGACCTTTTCTAAAAGTTACTGAAGGACTGGATAAGGGCAAAACAATGTACACCACATATCTAGGCTTTGGTAAGGTATTTGACACTATCCCACACTCAGATATCATAGGTAAACTCTCCCAGCTAAATATCCAGCTCTATGTTACTCTTTGAATAGTAAACTGGCTCATAAGTAGAACCCAGGAAGCAAGTGTGGGTTACTACACCTCCTCAAAAAGACCTGACACTAGCAGTGTACCGCAATCTTTAGTCTTTGGGCAACTCATCTTTGGCAGTTACTTCTCAGAGGTCAAAGCTAATGTTTAGAGGGTTTGGCCAGATGACTATAAACGTGGTGTTATCATAAACGTCCCAGAGGATACTAAGATCATCTAAGAAGGCCTATCTCAAACAAATGGCTGGTGTCAAAACCAAGGACTAAAACTCAATGCCAAGAAGCATGTACTCATATCCTTTAGTAAACAAGACTGTCAGAGTATTACATTGACAACAACCCTTTGGAAATTAATTTCAAGGTTGTATAGGACGTAGGAACCTATGTCAATAATGATTTGTCCTTTGATCACCATGTATCCATTGCTGTAAAGAAATCCTTTTTCATTGGACAACTTGTATCTAAAGACATTGCATCCAGATCTAGAGATGTAATTGTTCACTGTACTAATCACTTGGCCAATCAATGATTATAATGCCCTTTTGATATGTAGCTGTCCAAACACTTGTCATGAGTGACAGCGACCTAACTTTTGACCAACATGTGTCCATTGTTGTAAGAAATTACTTCTATATTGCACAGCTTATAAACAAAGAGATTATGTTTTAACTCTAGGGATATCATTGTTCCCCTTTACTCAGCCCTCATTTGGCCAATCATTGAATATAATGCCCCCTTTGGTAGGTATCTGTTCAGATCCTTGCAATAACTGGAACACACACAGAGATGCCTTGCTAAAGGATACAAGGCCTAAAAAACATGTCCAACATGGACTTACTCAAAGACGTCATTATACTCGGTATCCTACAGACTGCTAGCAGGTGACCCATGTCTGAGATACAAGGCATCCTCTGACCCAGTACTGATAAATTTACTGCACATCAACAAGTCAAATGTCATCAGAAACACTTGGTCCTAGAGGTTTGGATCCCTAGGATCCAAACCTCTTGTGCAACATCAAAAGAGCAGTTTTGAGTGACAAGGGGTTCAGAGGGTGGCCTAATGGTTAAGGTGTTCACCTTACAAACGCAAGGTGCAGGGTTTGAGTCTCACAAGGGATAATTGGCTAGGCTTAAAATGGCTCGCAAGCTTAGTACTAATCTATGAACCTAAATCTATGAACCTATAAGTATATCTCATACTGCTTCTCAGGAACAGACTCCCTGTCGACATAAAACAAAGTTCATCTCTGTCTATAGTCAAGCGCAACCTGGATGTATGGATGAGAAACAGAAGATGTACCCCAGAACTGTCCTCTGTACTACTAATGGACAGAGGCAGCTCCTAAATGCTTTATTCCATGTATGGGTCCCCTCAAATTATCTATGGTGTGATCCCAGTTATTCTCTTTGGGAGTAATATAAAATTATTGACCATGGGATGGGTAAAGCCAGTTTATAACCAAATAGGATAGGTTACTTTGAGCAAAAAAAAAAAAAAAAAAGGAAATTTGCCCAGAAGGGCGGATAGCCTAGTACTTATTTATGAATCTTTGAACCTATAAGATGTAGCCTTAGTAATAATGTGCATAGCTAAGCATGGAATGTGCAATACAAAATGTCTGTCATGCACAGATACACCCTTTTGTAAGAATTATGGTTTACCAAGATGCATTGATTGTAATCCGTATAATAACAGAATATATATATATGTGTGTGTGTGTGTGTGTGTGTGTGTGTGTGTGTGTGTGTGTGTGTGTGTGTGTGTGTGTGTATATATATATATATATATATATATATATATATATATATATATATATATATATATATATATATATATAGTTTGGGTATATATTGTCTTCTGGAAAGAGTTAGTCATTGGTGTTGTAAGTATGCATGTCTATGGTTTAAAATGTATTGTTTTGAAGTTTTCGGTGAAATATAATATAAAATATACTAACTCCAGGATTGCACTACAGTGGGGAAAGGGGCATATACCTTTTACTTGCCTTACAGTATTCTACACAGTGCCAGTACTTCACTTCAGTGAAAGGAGTTTTCAGTAATTTGAGCTTTCAGCGATTTGGTCAGGGTGAATTCAAATTCAGTGAAATAAGCTTATATATATATATATTGGGCCAGGGTAATGCATCTTATTTTAGTCACTTCCTGATGGAGGTGCATTGCTCCATCCAGTCAAAAAGTTAGTTCCACTTATTCAGCACACTTTTATTAAAAAGTACTTTTCATGTCCAGCCTAAATTTGTGCCCAGAGTCTGTAATATCTGATTCTTACCACCCCATTTTTTTTCTTTCTTTTTCTTTACTGTATGTGCTCAGATGCCTTCTTGTTGCTTTATGCACACATAATTCCCTTTATTTCCAGGGTTTAAGTGAATATAACTATAAATGTGTTAGCCTTCCTTGTATTTCATCTGTTTCAGCCCCTGTACATTTTCCCATCAGGCTCTATCCTATCTCAGTAAGTGGCAATAATTTTCAAAATAAAAAAGTACTAGTGTTTAACCACCTCAGTATTAGCTCATGGTCAAATATTTCATCAGTATGACTGGGACTATAGAACTAAAACACATTCTGAGTTTGAAAGCAGAAATGGAGACTATGTGCTGTTAATCAGCATGCAGACTGCATTCTGTCAGAACCACGTAGAGAAATGCCATGGCCATCCACTCCACAGCATGTCATTATGTGGAATAGCACTGTCATCAGCTTTTTAATGCCTGATATTTGTACTTAACTGTGATTTTTTTTCCCTCACTTTGGATTGGCGCTGTCTAGGTGGCTTAATGTGTTCTTTGCTTCCAGGATGTCTATCCCATTTGTAGGTGGATTTTTTAAGCAGATTGCCAGGTATCACTAATCTATGATCAGTATAAATGAAAGGTGTTACCCATAGCAATGAAATAGCAACTAAATAATAAAAATAAACATTAACCTTATCTGTCTATTGCAATCATTATTTTATTTTGATTACGAGGTAACTTAATACCTTTTTTGTCTGTAAGCATTTATTTAGAATCACAGAAACAAAGACATTGCTGATGAAGTGTAGGGGAATTGTTAAGGGAATTTCTGTCACCATTCCACCTGCAGTCATCTGGTAGCAGTGAGACACTGGCTATTCCACCTGTAGTCACCAGGTAGCAGTGAGACACTGGCTATTCCACCTGCAGTCATCAGGTAGTAGTAATACACTGGCTATTCCACCTGCAGTCATCGGCTAGTAGTAATACACTGGTTATTCCACCTGCAGTCATCAGGTAGTACTAATACATTGGCTATTCCACCTACAGTCATTGGGTAGTAGTAATACACTGACTATTCCACCTGCAGTCATCAGGTAGCAGTGAGACACTGGCTATTCCACCTGCAGTCATCAGGTAGCAGTGAGACACTGGCTATTCCACCTGCAGTCATCAGGTAGTAGTAATACACTGGCTATTCCACCTGCAGTCATTGGGTAGTACTAATACACTGGCTATTCCACCTGCAGTCATTGGGTAGTACTAATACACTGGCTATTCCATCTGCAGTCATCAGGTAGTAGTGAGACACTGGCTATTCCACGTGCAGTCATCGGGTAGCAGTGAGACACTGGCTATCCTACCTGTAGTCGTCGGGTACCAGGATATTCCACCTGCAGTCATCAGGTAGTAAGTAGTAATACACTGGCTGTTCCACCTGCAGTCATTGGTAGTACTAATACACTGGCTATTCCACCTGCAGTCATTGGGTAGTAGTAATACACTGGCTATTCCACCTGCAGTCATCAGGTAGTAGTAATACACTGGCTATTCCGCCTAAAGTCATTGGGTAGTACTAATACACTGGCTATTCCACCTGCAGTCATTGGGTAGTAGTAATACACTGGCTATTCCACCTGCAGTCATCAGGTAGTAGTGAGACACTGGCTATTCCGCCTGCAGTCATTGGGTAGTACTAATACACTGGCTATTCCACCTGCAGTCATTGGGTAGTAGTAATACACTGGCTATTCCACCTGCAGTCATCAGGTAGTAGTGAGACACTGGCTATTCCACCTGCAGTCATCGGATAGCAGTGAGACACTGGGTATTCCACCTGCAGTCATCAGGTAGTAAGTAGTAATACACTGGCTATTCCACCTGCAGTCATCGGGTAGGAGTAATACATTGGCTATTCCACCTGCAGTCATCAGGTAGAAGTAATACAGTGGTTATTCTCAGTGGAGCACAATTTGCATATTACATACAAACAGAGCACTGGAAGCTTACTTTGGGCTTTAAGTATGTCTGATACCAGTGATTCGGAGGAAGATGGATACAAAAGTTGAAGCTACTCACTGCAACAGTCTAGATTGCAGTCTATAACTGAGTATTATACAATGACCCCCCATTAATATTCCAAAACGTGCACGTTGATTGGCCACCGTGCCCATTGTAAATACCACAATATACCAACGGAAAAAGGTCCGGTCACCTGGACTTTTTTCTATTAGTATCTTCTTCTTCTTCTTTCGGCTGCTCCCGTTAGGGGTCGCCACAGCAGATCAACTGTTTCCATTTCTTCCTGTCCTCTGCATCTTGCTCTGTCACACCAACCACCTGCATGTCCTCTCTCACCACTTCCATAAACCTTATCTCAGGCCTTTCTCTTTTCCTGTTACCTGGCAGCTTCATCCTTAACATCTTTTTCCCAATATACTCTGCATCCCTCCTCAGCACATGTCCAAACCAACGTAATCTTGCCTCACTGGCTTTGTCTCCAAACCTTCCAACCTGGGCTACCCTCTAATATACTTATTCCTAAGCCTGTCCATCCTCGTCACACCCAGTGCAAATCTTAACATCTTCAACTCTGCCACATCAAGCTCTGACTCCTGCCTTTTTGTCAATGCCACTGTCTCCAACCCATATAACATAGCTGGTTTCACTGCCCTCTTGTAGACCTTCCTTTTCACTCTTACTGGTACTTGTCTGTCACAAATCACTCCTGACATTCTTCTCCACCCACTCCATCCTGCCTGTACTCTCTTCTTCACCTCTCTTCCATACTCACCATTACTCTGAAGTGTTGATCCCAAGTATTTAAACTCATCCACCTTGGCCACCTCTACTCCCTGCATCCTCACCATTCCTCTATCCTTCCTCTCATTCACACACATGTATTCTGTCTTAGTCATGCTGACCTTCATTCCTCTTCTCTCTAGAGCATATCTCCACCTCTCCAGGGTCTCCTCCACCTGTTCCCTACTCTCACTACAGATCACAATGTCATCTGCAAACATCATAGTCCACGGGGATTCCTGTCTGATCTTGTCTGTCAACCTGTCCATCACCATTACAAATAAGAAAGGGCTCAGAGCTGAACCTTGATGTAATCCCACCTCCACCTTAAACGCATCCGTCACACCCACCGCAGACCTCACTGCTGTCACACTACTCTCGTACATATCCTGTACCACTCTTACATACTTCTCTGACACTCTTGACTTCCTCATACAATACCACAACTCCTCTCTAGGCACCCTGTCATATGCTTTCTCTAAATCCACAAAGACACAATGCAACTCCTTCTGACATTCTCTGTACTTCTCCATCAACACTCTCAAAGCAAACATTGCATCTGTAGTGCTCTTTCCTGGCATGAAACCATACTGCTGATCACTAATCATCACCTCCCTTCTTAACCTAGCTTCCACCACTCTTTCCCATAACTTCATGCTGTGACTGATCAATTTAATCCCTCTGTAGTTACTACAGCTCTGCACATCACCCTTATTCTTAAAAATCGGTACCAAAACACTTTTTCTCCATTCCTCAGGCATCCTCTCACTTTCCAAGATTTCATTAAACAATCTAGTTAAAAACTCCACTGCCATTTCACCTAAACACCTCCATGCCTCCACAGGTATGTCATCTGGACCAACAGCCTTTCTGTTCTTCATCATCTTCATAGCTATCCTTACTTCCTCCTTGCTAATCCACTGCACTTCATGATTCACTATACGCACATCATCCAACCTTCTCTCCCTCTCATTCTCTTCATTCATCAGCCCCTCAAAGTACTCTTTCCATCTGCTCAACACACTCTCCTCGCTTGTGAGTACATTTCCCTCATTATCCTTTATCACCCTTACCAGCTGCACATCTTTACTAGTTCGGTCCCTCTGTCTAGCCAATCGGTTCAGGTCCTTTTCTCCCTCCTTAGTGTCCAACCTTTTATACAACTTGTCATACGTCTTATCCTTAGCCTTCATCACCTCTTTCTTTGCCATGCATGTCATCTCCTTATACTCTAGTCTAAATTCTTCATCTCCCTGACAATCCCACTTCTTCTTCGCCAACCTATTTCTCTGTATACTGTCCTGTACTTCTTCATTCCACCACCAGGTCTCCTTATCCTTCTTCCTCTTTCCAGATGGCACACTTACTAGCTCTGCTGTAGTTACCCAGCTATTCGGTAACTCTTCACTGCTACCCAGTGCCTGTCTTAACTCTTCCCTGAACATCACCTCACAATTGCCATTTTTCAATTTCCACCATTTGATCCTTGGTGATGCCCTCACACTCGTCCTCCTCTTCTTGATCACCAATGTCATCCTACAAACCACCATCCTATGCTGCCGAACTACACTTTCCCCTGCCACCACTTTACAGTCTCCAATCTCCTTCCGATTGGCCCTTCTACATAAGATATAATCAACCTGTGTGCATCTTCCTCCACTATTGTATGTCACCCTATGCTCCTCCCTCTTATTAAAATACGTATTCAACACAGCCATGTCCATCCTTTTCACAAAATCCACTACCATCTGACCTTCTGCATTCCTTTGCTTAACACCATACCTACCCATCACTTCCTCATCCCCTCTGTTCCCTTCACCAACATGCCCATTGAAATCTGCTCCAATCACCAGTCTCTCACCCTTGGGTATAGTCATCAACACTTCATCCAACTCACTCCAAACTTTTTCTTTCTCATCCATTGCACACCCAACTTGTGGAGCATATGCACTAACAATATTCATCATTACACCATCAATTTCCAGCTTCATAAACATCACTCTATCTGACACTCTTTTCACCTCCAAAACACTCTTAGCATACTGTTCCTTCAGGATAATGCCTACACTATTTCTCCTCCCATCCACACCATGATAAAATAATTTGAACCCGTCTCCGATACACCTAGCCTTGCTCCCCTTCCATCTGGACTCTTGCACACACAATATACCAACCTTCCTTTGGCCCATCATATCAGCTAGATCTCTCCCTATACCTGTTATACTGCCAACATTCAAAGTTTCGACCCTCACTATCACAGTCCTAGCCTTTACCTGCCTTCGGCCATGCCTTCCATCTCTTCCTCTCCTTCAGCCAATAGTAGCCCAATTTCCACCAGCACCGTGTTGGCCAATAGTACTGGTGGCGGTCATTGCTAACCCGGGCCTCGACTAATCCGGTATGTATATGTGTACTTATTTCTATTAGTATGAAGTCCTCAAAACATTTTTTTAAAACAAATAAAAAGAAAAAGAAAAAACGGAGCAACGGAGACTTTCTTTTCTCCGTTGCTTCCATTTCAAAGCATTGATGTACTGGGTATGCATGGGATGCAAGTTCCATATGCATGCTCAGTACATCAAAACAGGGAAGCAGTGTACCACAACCAGTGGAAGAACAATAATGAGCCATTATACAAATACATTATTTAAGAAAAGTTGTCATTTTTTTCTTGTGGTATATATTGACGATTTACCCATGGTTGGCTTTATTTAATCACTCTGGCTTCACCCTCATGATTAAACCACACCAACCGTGGGTAAATCTTCACTATACCACACCACGTCGTCAGTTATTGCTTTATTAGGATATACTTTTGAGAGTACCACTCCACAAAAGGCTATGGCACACATGAGATGATAGGGTCCTTCTCTGAGTGACTGAATTAACAATTGCAGTAACTGGTAAGATTTGAGTAGTTGGAGGCCAGGTGAAGGCTGGCTAATGTATTTTGAATCATCCGGTCTTTCACATACATATGTAATACATGCAGACATACAGATAAATCAATGAGAAAAGGAGAAGAATAAGTACATATTTATTTTATTTTTATTTATTATTATCTTTTTTAAGCTGCTTGTGTTTCAGTAAGCTAGGAGAGTTGGTCCTCAGATCCCTTTTCACCCTCAACCCAGACTCACCAAGGGGGCATTACAGAATTATGTGTATTTGTACTTAAAAAGATATAGTTAAAATAAATAAACAAATGTGTAGTTGCACTTCCTCTGTTCTCATTGGCTTGTTAGTGTACTCAGTGTGTGTATATATGTGTGTGTGTGTGTGTGTGTGTGTGTGTGTGTGTGTGTGTGTGTGTGTGTGTGTGTGTGTGTGTGTGTGTGTATGTATGTGCATGTGTGCGTGTGTGAGTGTGTTTGTGTGTGTATGTATATGTGTGCATATTATATAACTGATTACATAAGTTCAACATGCTAAATCGCTTACACATAAAAGCTCGACCACAACATGCCAAACATTCATTTCACAAACAACACAAATATCCAAAAAGCAACAGATCAAAAGAGGAAAACAAATTCCTTTTCCAGTCTACAAACCATAACCCTGTCAAATCATTCAGACCAAATTTGTCTGAAATCCAAATGGTGGTAGTGTTCTGGAAAGGGTTTTACTAAGGTAAGGTGTATGGTTGAGGTTAAAGGCAGGGGCAGGGTTAAAGATTGCAAGCATTATTAAGGTAAGCATGGGGGCTAACCCCTTACTCTAACCCTAATGTGCAAACACTCATATATACTCTAAACCTATCCCCTTGCCTTATCCTTCCTACAACCATAATACACACATACACACTGAGACATACACTAAACTTATCGCCTCACCTAATTCTTACTCTATTCTTAACCAACACACAGTCACACAAACGCTCAGACCTCTAATGTACTCACACCTCTACTACACAGTCACTTACCTTTGTTAACAAAAAATACACACACACACACACGCACGCACGCACGCACAGTCTTTTCTGCTTTCATACATGCACTCACTCACACAAGATCGCTCTCACTCTCTCGGTCTCTCACACACACAGCCACATCTGATTTCATACATGCATTCACACATGATCACTCTCAGCCTCTCACTCACAGACACACAGTCACTCTTGCTTTCATGCATGCATTCACTCACACAAGCAGACAGCAACATAAACACACATACACAATCATCTCCCTCTTACTTTCATACATGCATACACATTCTGTCTCTCTCACACACAAACACACACACACACACACACACACACACACACACACACACACACACACACACACACACACACACACACACACACACACACACACACACACACACACACACACACACACACACACACACACACACACACACACACACACACACACACACACACACACACACGCACACATATACCTACACGTGCTTTTTATTTTGTACTCATTAAACAGCAGAAGTGCTGCTCAGCCAGTGTAAAATAGCAACTTTACTGATCTGTATCTCACACTCATGCAGGCATACACTTTCACACACAAACACATACACACTTTTTTAACTTTTATTTTACACTCACTAAACAGCAAAAGCACTGCTTGGCGAGCATAAAATAATGGCGGCCATTCTGTTTTTCTCAGTCCGAGCTCCATGGCAGCTTGATAAAGTGCCGTGAAGTGGCAGACTCATTTTTCACCGGGCATTACTTGTACATTAATACCCTGCTGGATTAGAGTGTGTTGTACTTCTGGATTAGTTATATGTAATGTCTTTTTTCCCCTAAATAGCATAGGCTGAATTATGGTCAGCTAGGACATTAAGAAATAATCCTATGCCAACTGTTTTATTAGGGTTGTATGTTAAAATTCAATCAAATATAGTTTTTTCCTGTTATTGTATCTGTCCTAGTTGGTTTATGCATTATTTGGTTTAGACCATACACATTTATGATTGATTGTTGAAGTTTTTCTTGATTAAATGTTGTGTTAGACTAGTTTATAATTCTGTCTCATAATCAGTATGGTATGTCTTCCAATGTCTTTACATTATTTTGTGTTTTGCCTATTGATATGCATATTACAGCTATGTATTATTTTTGAAGATTGAAGTGAATAGTGGCTAGGAGAATTTCTGATATTTTGAACTTTAGTAATTGGTATGTAAAAACTGAAAATATTAATATGTTTTGAATATAGGAATACTACACCTGTAGCTCTCCTACTAATGTGGTCAGTTTATATGATATCACATGCTGTTGTTCAATTGTTTTGTCTTTTTGGTAGATTTAACCATGTTTCAGAAATTGCTAGTGTATTCTGGAGTATTAGTGTCAATCCAGTTATGTAGTCATTTATTTTGTTATTTAGTCCCCTGGCAATCATGAACTGTATTTCAGCATTGTTTTTATTAGAGGATTATGTTTCCAGGTAGAATTAAGAGATATAGGTCCAGAAATTGGTTTAGCGTGTCAGCAATGTAGTAGATAAATTAGTGTTGGTATACAACTTTGTAGGAGAGTATTTTTTATTTTAGCTGGACATTTTGATTTGTTTTTCAGGTTTTATATTAAGAGAGATAAATACTGAAGTTTAGAGATCATTGCTCCAGATCTGGAAGAGGTGATTTGCAGCATATATATTTGAAGTTTCATGGCTTTGATTATGTGATATTGTTATTTTATTGATGGGGTTAATCATTTTGGAGATTACTGATAGCAATGTCTTTCAACTTTTCCTGGTTAGGGGTCACCACAGCAGATCACCGGTCCGCAGATTGATTGGTAGTGGAGTTTTTATGGTGTCAAGTTGCCAGCGTGGCACCCAACCCTTACAGAAGGCACACAGAAGCACCTACCTGCATGTCTTTAAAACTCACTCGACCACAGGGAGGATATGCAGACTCCACACAGAAGGTGCTCCAGATGAAAATCGAACAGGAGAACCTCTTAATTTTGGAAATTACTGATAATCTGTGATTATTTAAAGTAGCAGTAATGAGGTGATGAATTTAATCTGCAATTGCTAATAGTATTATTAGTGAGGTGACAACCATTGAATTTAACAAGATGGAGTAATAATTTATTGTATACTGTACTTGCTTGGTCAGTTGAAGTTGTAAATCTGTATTAGTATGGATATAGATGGTAGTTAAAATGTTATTGGTGGCTCTTTACTCAGATATAGTATTTGTTATTTATTCAGATAATGTATAGTTCTGTTGTTTACTTGTAGGCATTAACTTCTCTATTTCAGAACAGGTTGTGTTACTTTTAGGTGATCAGGTAGAATGTTGTGGTAGAAGAAGGCCACCAAGTGGTCGCTAATGTGTGCATGCATGCATACGCTTGCATACACCAGCACACAAGTAGGAGCAGGTAGAGTTTTAACAATTAATTTGTTACAAAAGTCAAACTTATAAATCCTAAAGGCATATGTCACTTATAGGAAAAATGTGCCTAGGCCTTGCTTTCACCAGGGAAAATGCATTGGTAGTTTTACAGTGATTATAACAAAGTAGGAGTGAGGAAGTTCTTGAATATATATGTAGTATTCATATTTGTTGGATATCTGTGTAGTATGTATATTTGTTGAATATTTGTGCAGTATGTATATTTGTTGAATATATGTGTAGTATGTATATTTGTTGAATATGTGTGTAGTATGTATATTTGTTGAATATGTGTGTAGTATGTATATTTGTTAAATATGTATGTAGTAGGTATACTTGTTGAATATGTGTGTAGTATGTATATTTGTTGAATATGTGTAGTATGTATATTTGTTGAATATGTGTGCAGTATGTATATTTGTTGAATATATATGTAGTACATATATTTGTTGAATATGTATGTAGTATGCATATTTGTTGGATATGTGTGCAGTATGTATATTTGTTGAATATGTGTGCAGTATGTATATTTGTTGAATATGTGTGTAGTATGTATATTTGTTGAATATGTGTGTAGTATGTATATTTGTTGAATATGTATGTAGTATGTATATTGTTGAATATGTGTGTAGTATGTATATTTGTTGAATATATATGTAGTATGTATATTTGTTGAATATGTATGTAGTATGTATATTTGTTGAATATGTATGTATTATGTATATTTGTTGAATATGTGTGTAGTGTGTATATTTGTTGAATATGTATGTATTGTGTATATTTGTTGAATATGTGTGTAGTATGTATATTTGTTGAATATATATGTAGTATGTATATTTGTTGAATATGTATGTAGTATGCATATTTGTTGGATATGTGTGCAGTATGTATATTTGTTGAATATGTGTGCAGTATGTATATTTGTTGAATATGTGTGTAGTATGTATATTTGTTGAATATGTGTGTAGTATGTATATTTGTTGAATATGTATTTAGTTTGTATATTTGTTGAATATGTGTGAGTGGTGTTTATATTTGTTGAATATGTATGTAGTTTGTATATTTGTTGAATATGTTTGTAGTATGTATATTTGTTGAATATGTGTGTAGTATGTATATTTGTTGAATATATATGTAATATGTATATTTGTTGAATACATGTGTAGTATGTATATTTGTTAAATATGTGTAGTATGTATATTTGTTGAATATATATGTAGTATGTATATTTGTTTAATATGTACGTAGTATGTATATTTGTTGAATATGTACGGAGTATGTATATATGTTGAATATGTATGTTGTTTGTTTATTTGTTGATTTTATATCTAGTATGTATATTTGTTGAATATGTATGTAGTATGTATATTTGTTGAATATGTATGTAGTAAGTAAATTGTTGAATATGTGAGTAGTATGTATATTTGTTGGATATGTGTGTAGTGTGTATATTTGTTGAATATGTATGTAGTATGTATATTTGTTGAATTTATATGTAGTATGTATATTTGTTGAATATGTATGTAGTATGTATATTTGTTGAATATGTATGTAGTATGTATATTTGTTGAATATATATGTAGCATGTATATTTGTTGAGTATGTGTTTATTATGTATATTTGTTGAATATGTGAGTAGTATGTATATTTGTTGGATATGTGTGTAGTGTGTATATTTGTTAAATATGTATGTAGTATGTATATTTGTTGAACATATATGTAGCATGTATATTTGTTGAGTATGTATTTATTATGTATATTTGTTGAATATGTGAGTAGTATGTATATTTGTTGAATATGTATGTAGTATGTATATTTGTTGGATATATGTGCAGTATGTATATTTGTTGAATATGTGTGCAGTATGTATATTTGTTGAATATGTATGTATTATGTATATTTGTTGAATATGTGTGTAGTGTATATATTTGTGGAATATGTATGTATTGTGTATATTTGTTTAATATGTGTGTAGTATGCATATTTGTTTAATATATATGCAGTATGTATATTTGTTGAATATGTATGTAGTATGCATATTTGTTGGATATGTGTGCAGTATGTATATTTGTTGAATATGTGTGTAGTATGTATATTTGTTGAATATGTGTGTGGTGCATATATTTGTTGAATATGTATTTAGTTTGTATACTTGTTGAATATGTGTGAGTGGTGTGTATATTTGTTGAATATATATGTAGTATGTGTATTTGTTGAATATGTATGTAGTATGCATATTTGTTGAATATGTATGTATTATGTATATTTGTTGAATATGTGTGTAGTGTGTATATTTGTGGAATACTCCTTTTTACTACCTAAACTCTTTCCTGGCTGCTGCGTGCTCTTGAACCCAGAGGAAAACTCACAACTCAATCTACCCACTGCCTTCCATTACTGGACCTACCTTGCCTCTAAGGACTGCCTAATCTACTTCTGGCTCTGCCAAGTTGGACCATCTTGCTTTCTGCTGCCCCACTGATTTCTCCTGTTTGTGCAGTACTTGACAAACAATCTACCCACTGCCTTCCATTACTGGACCTACCTTGCCTCTAAGGACTGCCTAATCTACTTCTGGCTCTGCCAAGTTGGACCATCTTGCTTTCTGCTGCCCCACTGATTTCTCCTGTTTGTGCAGTACTTGACAAAGTATGTTTAACTTTTGACCCATATTGTAAGATAATACCTGTTGATTGTCTTGTAATTTTTTTGCCACTGAGTCAGGTAATCCAGCAGCCAGACTCCTCTCCCTGCCTAGTATCACCTGATAGTCCTTTTCCCCTGTTACTTTTTCCTTCCCCACCTACGTATCCTTATCTTGGTTACCTTCTGTATCTTTCCTTCTGCCCTCTAGGTGGCAGTACAATCCAGCTTTGTGCCCTCGCTCTCTCCCCCACTTGTGCTTGCTTTAGCTCTATATAATTCTCTTTTCTTCTATTTCTCATCTCTTGCCCTGCTGCTTCACCTACTAGCCCCTACTCTTCCCATCCTTTACATACTCTAGACTATATCCACTTCTAGCTTCCCTGCTTCATTATCCTTTCTCCCACACCATACCTGCTCTACTAGAAGCTACATACCTGTTACTCCGTCTCCTTCTTTTTTGCCCCTTACTGATTGTCTCCTCTGAATCCTCCACCATTTGGTCTGACCCCCTCCGCTCGCCCCACGGGCTCACTCCGCCTCCCTACCCTACCCCAATTCCCACCCACCCCGAGTGCTGTTAAACTTAAACATCTCTGACCACACCTACTTAACTACTCAGCCTATCCCATTAGACTACTACTTATCAACCCCACCCCTTCCCCAATTCTCTCTATAACTAACCCCACCCTTCTATAGATTTACTTTCCATCCCTCTACCTCTCTGTTACTCCTCCCATAAGTCACCTCTCATCTATTCTACCTTACATTTCTCCTATCTTTACTTTGTTTAACCCACTATATAATCTCTTAACCCTACTATCACAAATGACATTCTTACTTAACTACACCCTTAAGAACTTTCTTCTTATTACTTCTTCAATAATATTCCTATCTTCACCCTATGCCCTAACCTACTATGAACATCTCTCTTTAATTAATAATGAACCTTCCCATCAACAAACAGTACCTATCACTCAGCTCAACTTCTTCTCCCATAGTAATATAACCTCTACTTCAGTTTACCTACTCCCAAGGTTTCATAGATCTTCCCATGTTACTTACTTCTCCAGCAACATAAGCCCACCCAAGTACCTTAAAAGCATAAAGACTTTACTAAAATATCCCACTCAACTTCTATTAGATGGCGATATTCATCCTAATCCTGGCCCAAACCCCCCAATCTACAATAACCCACAAAACGAAACAACTAATTTTGTCTCTACCTCTATAAAACTAGGTAATTCTCTTAGAATAGCTCATCTCAACATCCGTAGCATTAACAATAAACTTTCAACTGCATGCCCTCTTACAGGTGCATGCATTTGATATCCTTTGCCTTACAGAAACTTGGTTGAAACCCTACTCATGACCTAGAAATAACCCCACCTGGATATAACATCCTAAGATGTGACCGTACCACCAAGAAGGGTGGAGGTGTAGCTATCTTATACAAATCTGAACTTCTAATTTCATGCTTTAATGTCTTACTCCCCTCTAATACCAATGTAGAAACCCTTTCCATTAAACTCCAACTTAATAAATCTAAATCTGTTTATATAATCTGCACCTATATCCCACCAGGAAATAATATTAACACTCTTGAAAACATTCTTAGTAGCCTTTCCACCCTACTACCTCAAGAAACTATTGTACTAGGTGATTTTAACATTGACTGGACTACCTGTAACTCTCCTAATCCTAACTCCCACATAAATCTTTATGGCTTCACTCAAATAATAAACACCCCCACAAGAATCCACAAACCTAGTAATAAAGAAGCTACTCTTGACTGGATACTTATAAATAGTCATCCTGAAACCTATACTGCTGGAACACTTCCAGATGACCTTAGTGACCATGTACTTACCTATATAACAAAACAAAAGGCTCACACACCTATTAATAACACATTTATAACCTATCGTTCCAAAAAACACTTTAAAGCAGAGAGCTTTCAGAATGAACTAAAGGCCTGTAACTGGTCACCTCTGAAACAACTCTATCTAGATGAAGCAGTTTCTTACTTTAATACCAAGTTCCTACAAATCCTAGATCTCCATGCCCCCCTTCGCTCTTCCCGAGTTAGGAATAAAACAGCCCCATGGCTCACAAAACAAACAAAGGACAAAATACTCCTACGAAACAAAATATGGGCCAGATGGAGAGCCACTAAGAGCTCTGCTGACCACCTTTATTTTAAGCAGCTAAGAAATGCAACCAAGAATGACATTGTCTTAGACAAGAAAAACTACTATCTCCATCTTCAACAATCTCACCCAAATAACCCTAAAAAGTTTTGGTCAGGCATTAATAAACTTCTCCATCCAGGACATACCATAACTCCAGCCCCATCTTCAGTTCCCCATAATAACCCTTTGCAAATAGCAGATGCCTTTAATAATTACTTCACAGAAACTATAGAAACTCTTGCAAACACAATATCTCCGATTTCCCCCAGCACTTTACAAAACACTGACAGTTCAGTGCCTCCCTTCCATATACAACCTGTGCCAACATCCTTTATCTGCAAACTCCTTCAAAAACTCAAACCTTGCACCCCTTCTGCCGATCACCTACCAGCAGAATACCTTCAAATAGCTTCCAAAGTCATAGCATATCCCATATCCATCCTTATAAACCGAACAATCATAGAAGGTAACATCCCATCCATATGGAAAGTCTCCCATATAATCCCCTTACATAAAGGAGGCAAATCCACTGATATCTCCAACTTCTGACCAATTGCATTACTCTCTCCACTAGCCAAAATAATGGAAAAATGTATTCATCATCAACTACTCCAACATCTGCTCCACAATAACTTACTTGCCAACTGTCAGCACGGCTTTAGGCCCTTTCATAGTACAACTACCGCCCTTCTATCTTTTACTGACTGCATTAACAAGAATGAAATAATAATTCTCTATCTTCTGCACTATTCATTGACCTATCAAAAGCCTTTGATATGGTTAACCATAATTTACTAATCAGTGTCCTAAAAGCCCAATCTCTTGACCCCCAAGCAATACTCTGGTTTACATCCTATCTAAAAAATAGACAACAAGCAGTGCTCTGGGACAATAATCTCTCCACACCGCTCCCTGTAAACATTGGAGTCCCTCAAGGCTCTATCCTTGGCCCTCTTCTATTCTCCATCTTTATTAATGATCTAAATACTGCTGTTCCTCAAGCCACATGCATACAATACGCTGATGATTCTACCTTAATCTGTACTGCTAAGTCATCTTTCTCTTCAGACCCTTACTCAAGCAGTTTTTAACACCGTTGAAAATTGGTTCACCCATCACTACCTCCTCCTTAACCCTAAAAACAAAATTATTACTCTTTCGCCCGACTCAAAAGCCACCAGCGTTCCACTTGACAATTATCTCTAACAATGGAACTACTATTTCCCTGACACTACTATTCGTCTACTGGGTATAACCTTAGATAATAACCTCAGCCCGGCCGAACATATCAACAATACTATACAGACTGTCAATAAAAACTAGGCTCTCTGTATAGAATCAAATCCTTCCTCACACCACTAGCTAAAACCTCCATTGCCCAAACTCACCTAACTTCTACTCTATTCTATGCTTCCGCCATATACATCAATCTATCAAAACACAATCTAAGCAAGCTTGAAACCAGCTATAATAACATAGCTAGATTTGTCACTGCCACGCCTTTCAGAACCACCACTGTCACAACCTTAAACAACTTGGATGGTCAGAACTACAAAACCATCTACTGTATAAGCAACTGCTTATCTCACATAATATTCTTCATCACCCAAACAATACCCCAATCCTCTCAACCTGATCTCCCCATATAGAAATCTTGCAACACTTTTGCTCCAAATAAGCTATTAATCTCAATATTAAATCAAACAATAAAGCTGGTGACTCACTTTTTACTAACATTGTGGGTAAAATCTGGAACAATCTTCCTAGTACACTCACATCACTCTCATCCACATCACTCTTCAAGAAACATCTCAAAGAACATCTGAAATTTCATTGGCTTTGTCCCTGTTCTAAACCAGACTAAACCCTACCTCTTTCCCCCTCAATGCACTTTTTTCTATACCCCTATCTTCCAACCTTTGTCCCCTCTACAGCTTTAATCAATAGAATCTAACCTTATTCTAGCCCTTGAGATTCTTACCTTCTTCTGCTCTCTCTCTTTCTCTTTCTCAGACCTGCTAATCATTATTTTCAGAATACTGAATGTCCTTGTACTCAACTGTATTTTAAACCTTGCACAGCCTGCAAGCTATTATTCACAGTAACAGTTTTTGATTGTCTTAAATCTTTTTTTGATTTCTTTGTATTTGAATTTAGTCATTTTTTAACTATTGTAATGTATTTGAATTTAGTCATTTTTTAACTATTGTAATCTTTTTTTGTAATTTACTAATGCTTGGAGCTTATCTCCCTGGGCCTCTACTGAAAATGGACATGTATCCAGCTAGACTAGCCCAGCCAACAAATGTAAAATAAATAAATAAATAAATAAATATGTATGTATTGTGTAAATCTGTTTAATATGTGTGTAGTATGTATATTTGTTGAATATATATGTAGTATGTATATTTGTTGAATATGTATGTAGTATGCATATTTTTTTGATATGTGTGCAGTATGTATATTTGTTGAATATGTGTTTAGTATGTATATTTGTTGAATATGTGTGTGATGTGTATATTTATTGAATATGTATTTAGTTTGCATACTTGTTGAATATGTGTGAGTGGTGTGTATATTTGTTGAATATGTATGTAGTTTGTATACTTGTTGAATATGTTTGTAGTATGTATATTTGTTGAATATGTGTGTTGCAAGTGTATTTGTTGAATATATATGTAGTATGTATATTTGTTGAATACAAGTGTAGTATGTATATTTGTTAAATATGTGTGTAGTATGTATATTTGTTGAATATATATGTAGTATGTATATTTGTTTAATATGTACGTAGTATGTATATTTGTTGAATATGTACGGAGTATGTATATATGTTGAATATGTGTGCAGTATGTATATTTGTTGAATATGTATGTAGTAGGTATACTTGTTGAATATGTGTGTAGTATTTATATTTGTTGAATATGTACGTAGTATGTATATTTGTTGAATATGTGTGTAGTATGTATATTTGTTGAATATGTGTGTAGTATGTATATTTGTTGAATATATATGTAGTATGTATATTTGTTGAACATCTGTGTAGTATGTATATTATAATCATGTCATAATTAGGTCTTTCCAACCACAATTTAAAAATATATTTTTTTTCTTTGCCT
>NC_056728.1:1831000424-1831073753 GCF_019279795.1 Protopterus annectens | reverse complement strand
CCTTTACCTGGGCCTCCTGTTTACGGCTGCACGTTTTCTTCTTGGGATCCAGTTTTCCGCTTTTCAGCCACAGATCAGACAGTAAACAGCCTCTTTACACACAACAATTCAGTCGGAGGTCTTTTCATTCAAGAAGAAGCATTTATGCATATTCTCCGGCGTACATGTCTAACCAGCCATGCACTCTGACCTGTAGCTTACCAAGGGAATTCCGGATTACAAGGATCACGATGTGAAATATGTTGTTACAACCAGACTGTAGTTATCAGTAGACTTTTCTAAGTGACAGCCGATAACACAGGAGGCTCGGGTTCGGACAGTTTTAGTAGTGTACACAGGCAGGCTAAATAATGTACAGTCCAAGTATGGGAGTTTTGTCTGACTCTATACAGTAAGCAGTTTCTTTATATAGTGTTTACAATCAGCATTTGCCCAACTTACTGACGTGGTCGGTCACAGGGCATTTCCATCACTATGGTCCGCAATAGTCTATACATACGTGGGTGCTGGGCTCGTGCTTTTAAATTGTTTTCTCATGGGAATAACACAGGCTTGCAAGGCACCTTGTACATTACAGTATCCTTTTGTGATTGTAGCTGTTTCAAGGACCCTAGACTGTTACGATACAGTGGACAGTTAATTTCTTGATACGTTGCTTTGTCTGTCTGGTAGGAGTTGTACTGCTATCTTCCATTGAGCTCACAAGGCCATCCTCCTCTGGGGAAGGAGTGCTGTTATGCATGTACATACATTTATTGTTCTGTAACCCAGCAAATAATTAATGATGACAGACATGAGCCTGCTGTCCTGCTTACTGCCAGGTTCAGAATTCCATCACAGTACAGCTTAGCTTCACCAATTACATGCAGGCTTAGTTCTGCTGCCATATTGTACGGTACAATTCAATACATTATATAGTATTTCGAGTGTAAACTGGAACTTCATATGTGTTTCTATATATTTACTTAACAACATCCATCCAGCCATATGCATGTTGTTCCATCCTTTACCTTGACCGTGTATTTGTCCGTCCAGCCACGCTCATCTCCACATGTGATGTCCCAGTTTCCCCTTCTTTGCCTGTAGCACCCTGTTAGGATGTCCTGTGGGTTAGGCACCTGTTCCGCTATATGTGATCGACTTCACTGCAGAGATGATCGTCGATGCGGTGGTCCACCGACCAGACTTGTCCACATGTGTACACTTATGTGCACCATGTCGTATGCAAACCTAGATGGTTTGGACGGGTACATACTACATGCCGGATGTACACATTCTGCTGACACATTCACATGCAGCCATTTACATATCTGTACCTGCGGTGGGTTGCTGACATGTGGGGTACGTATTTGCCCGCGTGGCATTGCCTAACACAAACATCTTACCACAGTTCAGGTATGCACATTGTGTGTGGTTGTATAGCTGCACACGGATGCTAGCAGGTTTGGGTGCAGGGGTATACATGGGTGTGACTGACATGTACAATGAGGCTATTGTGTAGTACATCCGAATGCATGTGTTCTGCTTCTGGATATTACACTTCATCATACACCATCCGTGTATGCAACAAAGATGTTGCTGGGTCTGGGATATGTTGCTATGCACATGTTTGCCTGTGTTTGGGGTATCTTGCTTCCTTACTGTTGTTATGTCGGCACAGCTACCCGGCTATGTACTGTCACTACTGCTTGTGACCATTATGGTTGGCACCTTTTCCAATGCCCATGGTGGGGCATGTTATGTGGACACTTCGATATTTGCAGGACTACACATACCCAGGGCTAGTGCAGTAGACAGAACTTCACTTGTTTGCCATACTATGAGCCTATTCTGTTAGCGATTGGGTTCCTTATTTATTTTTTTATGCCATGTCTGTGTTCCATACCGTAATGTATATGTTTTATGCTACTATTTACATGTATATTGCGCGAATTTGCGTGGCAGGGGATCGCAGGTCATTTTCCATTTTTACGATTGTTGCAGGGACACGATTGTCCAATCAGGGACTGTCCATGGCACTTTGGGACAGCAGGTAACCCTGGTGACCATGCCCATGTCGCTGCTGGGGTTTCCACCTTTTCCATTTTCCGATCTGGGATATTTCCGGGACTCACATCTGCCTTTACAGGCCGACACATACAAACGGTCACTATATAGCATAGAAATTCACTTGTTTGCCTAAATAATTTGCTTATTATTGTGGCAATTTCCTTGCTTATTCTGTTTATTGTGTCATTTCGTATTTCTGTTACAGAAATAACCAATTCATGCTACCATTACATTACATACGGATATCATTGTGTCCTACATTCGTAGCACATCAGCCATTTCTAATACGTTTTTGGGACACAACTGTCCATGGAGACTGCCCCAAACAAAGTGGGACAGGTGGTGACCTTAGTCGCTGCTCCTATGTCGGTGCGGCTCGCTGACATGCGGCTGTACACCTTCTCTGAGTGTAAACACTGACAGTACATTGCGGGACGGCGGTCTTATGCGTATCCTTTGCTCCTTGAACGGGTACACTTATGCCTTGGTGGCTTCTATTTGCTTCTCCGCTGATTTGGAACGGGCACTATGTTGCGTACTGTACGTGCGTTTCATTCTGCACGGGACCTGGCTGCTGCCATTACTATTGTGGGCGGACCGTGGCTGTCAGCACATTAGGTTGCTCACCTCCTGCCGGCTTAGACACGCCTCCAGACGCATCCTACCTGGGCTCGCTCACGTACACTACGCACGTGTCTGTGATTCCGGTGCACTCTCATTAATATGTATATGGCGCTACTGCGCCGGATATTCCATGCACCGCCGGCGCAGGCCTTACGCCGGCCTTGCGCCGAGCTTCATGAATCCCGGGGAATGACTATAAACCAGGTTTAATATTTAAAAAAAATCAAGTTTAAGAGCTTTCATTCCAACAGGAACTTCTTCAGAAACAAAGTAATGACTGTTTCTGTAGTTTAAATAGCCTTAAAGGTGCCAAGCCCTATTCTGTTTAAAATTACATTGCCTAAAAATGTCAAAAAAGTACCAAAAATGCAACAAAAACAGCATACAATATTACAAACTATAAAAATAACTAAATAAACTTTAATAAATCATTTTAAATAAATAATTTTAAATGGTAAAAATCCTACTCTTTCATATACTAGCTGCCTTTGTTTTAAAACTTGTTTGATATAAGTCCATTAATACCAGGGGGACTGAAAGCATTAAGCAATACTTGCTAATATAGTTCCCTTTGGTTGTTAAGGGCTAATTCCCAGTCACCACCCATGTGGGAAGGGGTAACCTCCTCCAATATACTGAAAGCAAACTTTTTTAAAATCATGACATTGAGTGGAATGTTTGTACAATGCATTCACATCCATAGCCTTAATAGCAGACGCATGTTGATCAATCCTGTTCTTTAGAGGCCCCACTGCCTTACCAATATAGAAGGCTGAACAGGAACTACAGATGGCTATATAGACAACCCCTTAGTATTACAGTTATAATAACCCTTCAGGGAAGTTGTCTTAGGATAACAAGGGACCATAAGGTGGGTGCCCTGCAGTATGTACCTGCACTGCTTGGTGCCTTTAAATCTATTTAAACAATTGAAACAGTCATTACTTTGTTTCTGAAGAAGTTTCTGTTGGAATGAAAGCTCTTAAACTTGACTGTGTATAAATAATAAACCTGGTTTGCAGTCATTGTGGCATCTGGTATGGCATTATTTCTTATTTTTTGGTTACCTCATTTCATGCTATTGGTTTTTGCTGTTTGCCTGATTTTTTCAAGAAAGAAAAGGAAGTGTTTGCTTAAAACAAAAAGGAAAATTAAAAGTTTACTATAAAAGCAAAGGTGCTCCATGCGAGTACCCAACAGGTATTGTTAAACAGGACCGTGTGTAGCATCTGCCTGTTATCTTCCAGTCATCTGATAACATGACATAAGCACCACTTCTAAGGATTGATTTTGATACATTTAGAAATTATTGGTACTGGTGAACTGAGTCAGTGAGCAATTTTCTGAATTGTGTTTTTCTGCATTGGGTATTATCAATATTATCGAAATGGCTACTTCCAGGAGGCTTTGATGTGTTCAGGCACCCAATTGGATCAAGGAATAGACCACTCAGATGCTAAATGTCTATGCTGGAGTGGACCATCGCATGACAGCCAGACCACAGAATGTCAAGATGACTGACATTTTGAAGCGGATTGTGACATATGGGGATGTACTGGACTGGAGTGCAGCTTTGCCACTGCTCCAATGACCTGCATCAAGGGGTGAAGATGAACTTTCTCAGAGGGTCACTGAGGTGTGATAACAGCCAGTAGATGCCTACTGTAAACATCACAATCCTACATATACCTGAACATTCCTATGGAATTCGGAGATATAGCTGTGTCCCAAATATATCTGATACATGCCTTTTAAAACCATCAAGTATCTGTTCTGACAATTAGCTCATCTGGATAATTAAGATGACATGGTGACTGTTCGCTTTATAAGTATGGGTTGTATTCCTATGGGGTTTATTAACTCAATGTTTATAATGCACATGATATTGCACGTTGCAGATGTGTATCTGTTCATAGGTTCATAGGTAGGTACTAGGCTATCTGCCCGAGGGTATTTATAAGCCTAGCCAGAGTGTGTTAGCTTTCGCTACCCCATTGATTAAATTAACTGAGCCTCTGTCAAGAAGAGCCAATGAAGTGATCCCAGGGGTGTATTTTCTGTTACCCATCCACTCGTCAAGGATTCTCTTGAAGAGTGTTAGTGAGGGGCTCTGCCTAATGTAATTAGGAATTTTGTTCAAAGCATGGGGAGTCTCTGTGACAGGAATCTATCCCTCCAGCATGTTCTATTTATTGTTGTGGCGAGGTTTAGCTCACTAGAGCGAGTGGCTTGCAGTGACTTGGATTTCTTAAGGTGGAGCATGTCCATCAATTATGAGTTGGACATGGTTTTGTAAGTCAGGCAGAGATCACCTCTGAGTAAGCGATATGCCACTGAGTACAGCCGGCGTTTTTCCAGTCAGGCTGCATAGGACATATGTTTGAGGCCAGTAATCCTCTTGGTGAGGTACTTTTGTGGTCTTTCCAGCAGTTGGAAGTGTCTTGTGAGGTACATCCCAAATGGGGCATTTTACTCAATGATGGGTCTGATGAGTGACGAGAAGAGGGGCACTATAACCTCTTTATTTCTAGATGTGAACCCTTTAGCAATTAGATGGGCTACCCGGCTACATAGAAGGATTTCCTAACTACTTTGGTAATATGATTATCAAAGGAGAGATTACTATCTACCTGGGTCCCCAGAGCTCTTATGACCTCTTCTGTATTAAGGGGGCTGCCACCTATGAGGTAATTCATGGGTGTTTTGTTTTTCCCAAACGGAATGACTATGCATTTTTTGGCATTAGCTTGAGACCATGACTTTGACACCAGGTGTCCGTCTCAGTAAGGCCCTTTTGGAGAATGTCCGTGCCAGCCGGAGAGTCAATTATGGCTCCCAGTTTGCAGTCGTTGGCGAACTTGGTTAGCCATAGTTCTGCGTTTGCCTGTACATCTGAGAAGTAAATACTGAACAGTAGGGGTCCCAGGACCAAGCCTTGTGGGACACCACTTGCGACTGATTTAGAGTCGGACCTGGAGACTGCTATTCTTACTGTGTGAATTCTGTCTGTAAGCCAGTTGGCAACCCATCTCATGACGTAGGGGTTTATGTTCAGGCTGGTAAGTTTTTCTATAATTCCCGAGTGGGGAATGGTGTCAAAAGCCTTGGCGAGGTCAAGGTAGGCTGTGTGTACCACCTTCTCCTCATCTATGGCCTTGGTGACTGTCTCAAAGAAGTCAACCAGGTTTAGTAGGCATGATCTGCCCTTAACAAAGGGAAACTGGGTCGGGTCAATTGTTTGGAGGTACCCAAGTCTTTGTTAATGAGTTCCATGATGATGTGCTCCATAGCCTTGCAGACCAGGCTAGTCAGGCTTATGGGGCGATAGTTACCAGAATCAGTTGTGGCCCCTCCTTTGTGGAGTGGAATAACCATTGCTATGCACCATTCTATGGGCACGTAGCCTGTGGAGAGGCTGAGGTTGAACAGTGTGTCTAGGTGGGGGGGTTAGTTCGTTAAGTAGTTCATGCAAGACGCAGCCTGGGACACCCTCTGATGCTGTGCTTTTGGCTTTTGAAAGGGCTGTTTTCACCTGTGAATCTGTGATTTCTGGGACACTACACTTTTCCAGTATTGTTGTGGGCCCTTTTGGGGGTGAGAGGAGGGTGAAATGTGCACTGAATCTATATGCCAGAATGTTGGCAATATCAGTAGGTTCAGTATATTTTGTGCTATTTTGCACTAGCTCAGAGCACATCTGCGAGTTGCCACTTAGATTATTGACATAGCTAAAGAAAGCTTTGTGGTTATCTTTCGAATCCTTGCCTATTTTTCTTTCAAAGTTAGCCTTGGATGATTTTATGAGGGACCTCAGTTTCTTACAGATACTGATCAGGGATGTCTTTCCTTCTTGGGATTTGCTTTTTTTCTGAACTAGTTTCCTCCTTCTATTGTATAGCCTGTTTATGGCAGGGGTCCACCAGACTGGTTTCCTTCTCTTAGGGGAGTGAGTCTTAGTTTTGCTAGGGATGGCATGATCCATGCATCCTTGTAGGTGCTCATAGAGTGCATTTGTAAAGGTTCCTGCATCTTGGACACTGTTATCCTTTAGTGTGGGGGCTGTGAAACTTACCACCTCTGTCTTAAGTAAGGTGAAGTTTGCTATAGAAAAGTTTTTCACTGTGGTTTCCATGGTTGGGGGTGGTGGTGTGGCATGGACATCCAGAGTGATTAGTTTATGGTCTGATCTAACCAGTGACGGGTTGACGTCCGGTGCAGAACACCTGTCGCCCATGTTGGTGATGACCAGGTCCAATATGTTTTCACCTCTGGTAGGGAAGTTTACCAGCTGATCCAGGACATTTGAGTTGATACATTCCAGGAAGCGCTGGACCTGGGAGTTTGTACTTGAGTAGTTTTCCCAGTTAACGGTAGGGTAATTGAAATTGCCCAGTATCAGGGTGTTCGGTAGGACCTTCATGTCTCCAGAAAGGCGGAGTTGTGGTCCTGAGTCATGGAGGGTGATCTGTAGCAGGCCACAATTTGCATTGCAGATTTGCCTGATGTTAGTTGCACATGGATAATCTCAGAGTTATCATGCTGCACCACTAACCTGGAGGTGTAGGTATCCTTGATGAATATGGATACACCCCCTCCTTTTGTGCTTCGGTCCATGTTCTGTGGCCGAAATGTGTGGTACGAGTTGTAGCCCAGTAGTGCTGGGGTGCTCTGTGGAACCTTGAACCAGGTTTCAGTTACTGCACAGATGTTGACGTTCTCCATACTAAGGAGTGCTTTGAGCGCATGCATTTTGAGATTTAAACTCCTGGCATGGAGTACCATTACCCTCATTTTTTCATTTGTGTTATTTATGGAGGTGGGTTTGACTTTTGAGCCTTGCCTAAAAAAGGCACTATGGGGGCAGCAAGAGCCTTGGCCAGTATTCAAAAACCTAGGGGTGACGAGTGCAAGCCATCTCTTGCGAAGCAACGAGGCTTGTAGAGCATGTCATCCCAGGCTGACAGACACTGGATCCCCTTTGAATGACACTAGAAGCTTAGCCAGTTGTTGAAATTGATAATTTTTTCTTTATACTGCGGTATCATTCTTGGTGAGGACAGGATGCTACTCAGGGTCAGGGTCATACCCGCCTGGGCTACATGATCAGAGAGCTCTTCCATGTCTCTCTTCATGTAGTCCAGGGAGGTACGTCTCAGGTCATTCACACCAACATGAACAATGACAGAGTCATATTTGTACTTGTTCTGGAGTGACCTGAGTGCTTGTGTTATGTGGCGTTTTCTGGCTGCCGACAGGCAGCTAACAGTAACCTTCTCCCTGTCCAGCCTAGTGAGTGGGACATCAGTGTGCCTGACTATAGAGTCGCCTATTACTAGTATGTTAGGTATGTTATTTCGCCTTAAGGGCTGTGATTGTACGGCATACTGATTTTGTGTTTTATGTGTTGTCTGGTTTGTGACGGGAAGTGCAGGTTTTTTGGGTGTTTGCTTTGGAGGTCTCTGATGCTTTTGCAGGTTTTTATTTAGAGCCTCCAAGTATGATTTAGTGTATTTATGTGAATTTTTTGCGAGTGCTGGTTTAGTATGTCTATGTGAGGCTGGAGGTGTGGTGCAAGAGTTAACCTTCTCCTCATGACTGCCTGTTCCAGCCTTGGGTGGAGAGAGCTTAGCCTCCAATTTAGCTATATAATTGCATCTCTCGCATATGTTAATGTTTTGTGGTAGGAGGAGAGGGTTGTCTGTGTACATGAGGCAGTTATATAACATTGCCTTAGGATACCCAGGTTGACTAGCTGGACTGGAGAGTATACCTGAAATTGCCCTTTGGTCATGCCTAAATAGTAGGGTGAGCTGCTTAGTCGCTTGGTTCTTGAGGGGTGAATAATGAGCCTTGCCCTGCTGGGCAATCAATTGTTGGGGTATATTAGTGCTTGCTATTAGGTCTGAGCAAGTGCTGGACTGTAGGATGCTTTTTAAGTGCTTAGGTTGAGAGTTAGACTACTTTCAAGGGAAAAACTGAAGAGGAGACTTGGTGGAGCCAGGAATAATTTATGTAATACAAAATGCTAAGTCACGTTAGGCAGTCCAAATAATACTCTAGAAATCACTATTAACGTCTTCCAACCAGACGTGCTTCAGAGGCAGGAACAAACTCAGTACATCCGCAAAAGGCTGTCATTTAGATGCTAAAGTACAAACCAGTGCTCCAACAAGCACCAAAAATTGTAACTAAACTGATGTTTCACCAAACAAACTCAATGAAGCCCTCACCACGAAACTATAGCTTGAAGCTAATCAGCGTGAATAGCCAAGCGTTTCATAGTATAAGTAGTTTATTGTTTCAAACGGCAAGCGCTTTCAACATAGTCTTCATCAGGCCAGTACAATGAAACTTTTTAATTGCAATTTATATTATTAACATAAATGATGTCATATCCTGCCTGACTAATTTCTTAAAATCTTTTGACTGCATTCCGTTTAATTTAATACACATAACCAGCTAGATATTTCAAACAACCTACATATAAAAAGATTTTAAAAATAAGCAAGCACTAATGCTGCTTTTCCTGACCCTACTGCTTTATAAATAAGAAATAAACATCCTCCTAACAAATAAATTAAAATTGCAAATAAGTACTTCGTAGCACTATATTGATACAATAACTACAACCTATAAACATTATGTGCATACCTGTACTGGTCCCTAGGCTAAAACACGAACGTGAACAGCACACACTAAAATACAAAAATAAAAATATTTAATATGAGAAATAACCATTATATTATATATTTTTATCCAAATGCATGTGTATATATAATATAATACAGTAAAGACAGTGCGATTTACATTAGAAGTGTGTTAATAATATAATAAACCTATAATAACTTATATTTAAATTCAATTGCTGAACTATACTTTTACTGGGTTATAACTACAACCCAATAAAATAAATGTACATAGTGCAGCAATCCGAAATTTAAGCTCGCGTATGCAAGAAATAATAAACTTCAGTTGTATGTAATCAGAAAGTGAGTGCACTACAAGCAAGTTTATAAGATTTCTAATAGGATACAAAAATTATAAAACAGGGTATCTCTTCTAGAGAAAGCCACAAGAGCGCATGTATGTGCACTCATACACGCATGGATATGCATGTGTATATATATATATATATATATACACACACACACATATAAACATCTCCATAAAAAAGGGGGTCACTGGTTGCATCAATGTTGTTCTAATCACAATCTTATAAACATGCATATTGAATAATTTCAACCAACTACTTCTACACATGTGTATGTAAAAAATATATATACACCTTGCTAACAGAAACGACTAGTGATATAGAAAAAGAATCTTTCAATGTAAAGGCTATATTATTTATATCATTATTAATTGTTTTTGCTTGTATTCTGAACACTAAATAATATTTAGAACATTTCTAAAGTCTCCGGGCCTTCAACACTGGCTTGATGGATACCCTATCATTCAGCCCCGGATCACAGTCTGCCCTCAATCTGATTATCCATTTAACCTCTTTATGTTCCGTCTGATTAAAAATATCACCACGTCTTATGGTTGGTGGATTAACCTGAATTACCTGAAATTTAAATATATGGTCTTTTGATGTATTACACACGTTTTGACAATGCATTACACAGGGATGCTACTTTAATCTTATATAGATGCTCACGAATTCTATCCTTCAGCTTGCAGTCTGTTTTCCCCACATAAAAAGCAGTGCACGTTGTGCAAGTGGCCAACTATACAACATGTTCAGTATCGCAAGTTGCATCTGCTGTAAAAACAAACTGCTGTTCCGTTGTGGGGTGTATAAAATAGTTGGATTCATTAATAAATTCACAGTACCTACACTTATTGCACTTCTTGGTCATACTGGTGCTATTAAACTTAAATGGTGCATCTACTCTACTAGAACTACATAGCATCCTGTGTAGATTAAGCCTATTTTTATAGGCAAATCGAGGATTACTACCAATAATAGAGGAAATGTTCGGGTCAGTTAATAAAATCTCCCAATGTTTTCTATAAATATATTTAAGATTATTTACATCTTGTGTATAGTAAATGGGAATCCTTATTTCTTTCCCTCTTTCAATATTTCTGTTTATTTCATCTACTTCACTGTTCACCTCTGCAAAATAAGGGCGTGCTCTTCCTTCTCTCAATGTGTCTATCCCATTCAAACCAGCATCTATTTCGTCCAAACTATATGATCTATCCAGGAACTTATTTTTTAACTCATTTATTTCTTGCTCAAATCCACATTGATTAGAGTTCAACCGTGATACCCTTATTGCCTGACCTTTAATAATGTTGCCAAAGATGTGTTCTGGGTGCATACTACTGCGGTGCAGGAAATTGTTGCGGTAGCAACTTTTTCTGTGCACACTTGTGTTCAGACTACCATTTTGCAACTTTTCGATGTATACATCAAGATAAGGTATACACTCGCTGGATTTGGCCATAGTAAATTTGAGATACTTTGTTTCTGCATTCATTTTAGTATACAGCGCCATTAAAAGACGCTCATCACCCTTCCAAATCAAAAATAAATAGTCTACAAAACGCGTGTAGAACGACACATAATCCCGGAATTCATGGGTTTTAAAAAGAAACATCTCTTCCCAATCTGCCATTACTAGATTGGCATAGCTATTGGCACAAGAAGTGCCCATAGCTATGCCATCCTTCTGTAAATACAACTGGCCATTAAAAGAGAAGACGTTGTTAGAAAGTACAATGTCCAAGAGTTCACATATAACCTCTATTTTGCTTTTTGTGAATGTTCCATCCTTTTCCAAACAGCTACTAATATAAGCTAGTCCCTCTAGGTTGGGAATAACAGTAAATAGGGATTGGACATCTAACGTGACCAACAAATCCCTCTGACTTTCATATGTAGTAGATGTTTCCTCATACAGCTTAATCAAAAACTGTTTGGTGTCTCTTAAGATGTGTTTATATTTATTTACAATAGGTCTTAACAAGTATTCCAAATACAATGAAATAGGTTCAGTAACCCACCCTTTTCCTGCAACTATAGGTCTCATTGGGGGATCTAATCCATCTTTATGGATCTTAGGGATCCCTTGTATGCAGGGTATAGTGGGTTTATCAACAGAAAAATACTTGAAAAGTTCATCACTTATTTTGCCTTCATTAAACATAACATTTATTCTGTCTGTAACTCTAATTAGCACTGTATTTACTGTAGATGTGTTAATTCTTTTATAAAAACTGTTATCATTCAACATTGTAATCATCTTGTTTCTATAATCCATATCCATTATTACAGTTGGACCCCCTTTATCAGCGGGTCTGATCATGATACTTGTATCTTTTCTTAAACTAGTAAGTGCTCTTCTCTGGGCAGGGTTTAAATTCCCATGCCACCTCTTTCTCTTATTTAATCTTTCATTCTCATATAAATCTTGTTCGACTAATTTAGAGAAGGCTTCAATCAAGGGGTGGAAATTAGGAATGTATGTACTAGGTTTTTTGAAAGTATGCAGTTCTAAAGTATCATTGCCAAAATCAACCTTAAGTTGTAAATTACGAGCAAATAATCTAAGACGTTATCTGTTATATCGCTTTTGGTGGAGAGAATAAATGTTAGGCCTTTCTCCAATACAAATATCTCTTCTGTGGATAGTTCTCTCTTAGAAACATTCCATATTAGGGATCCTTGGTCCCTTGCCAAATCTTTTTTAGAGTTGGCCCTGATTGTTTTGGGTCTGCTGGTCTTTTCCTCTGTCGGCCTCTGCTCATGGACCGATCCCTCACCCCTCCCCCTCCACCTCTCCATTGACTGGCAATAGGGAAAGGGGCAAGTCAATTCATCCCTGATGTTAAAGCTGGATCCTTAACTACATTTGTTAATTTTCCACAGTTCCTTTCCTTATCTCTTAACATCTTATCACTATTTGTTTCTATATGCTCACATATGTCAATTCGAGTATTAGCATCTTCGAACACAGAAATGTTATGTACATTACTTATAGGGGATGCACATTGTTCATCTACACCATTATGATGTATCATAGCCGTTGTGACAATTACATTGCCCCTACCTCCTGTCTGTTTCCCAGTATCTTTTGCATTTACTCTACTATCATTAATAACTGGACTATCACAGGGTTTATCACTCACTTGGTTAACAGATATAACACCATTTCTTTTATTTACTATATGCTCCACTTTAGGCAAAGTGAAGACGTTACCCTTTTTAAAATCATCAGTGTCTCTTTTGATTTTATCTTGTTTCTGCTGTAAAAGTTTCTTTTCGTAAATAAAAACATTATCAAGCAACTTTTCCAAAAATCCTTCTACTACATGAATAGGATACATGGCATACATACTAGCCTGCTGTTTCTTAATACGTTCTCTTAATGATAGTTCTTGTGGCAAAAAATACTGGTTCAGTAATTCCATATATTTAATGCTAGTCTCTATATTAATTTGCTGCCACAAATATAATAAGTCTTGGTAGACAGTACCTGTAGTGGGCATTTTTAAAATCCTCAGGCCCCTTGGAATAATTTTTCAAGTGATGCATACCTCGAAATGTTGTCTTTGTAACTGTAGGCGTTTTAACTCCATGAAGTCCCCTTCCATCTCTTGTATTAACAACGCCAGTCCCTGAAAGTCCGTTTCACCAACGCCATCTCCATTCAAGTCCACAGGAGCATTATAGCATAGCAGTGGATTATCGTCCGCCATTACAGCTTTCTCGAATCTCGTTTTACTTTTGAATAGAGCTTCCGTTCCTATTTGCTGTATTTCCGGTGTATACAGGAGTTCAATGGGAATTTCCTTTACGTTGATATCTGCCATTCTTGTGAGTGAGAATAAAAATTAAAATAAAATCTGTCCACAAGTTTAGCCTCACAACACACTGGTGCCTTACACAATAAAATAAATGAAGTATATAATACAAAATGCTAAGGCACGTTAGGCAGTCCAAATAATACTCAAGGCACGTTAGGCAGTCCAAATAATACTCTAGAAATCACTATTAACGTCTTCCGACCAGACGTGCTTCAGAGGCAGGAACAAACTCAGTACATCCGCAAAAGGCTGTCGTTTAGATGCTAAAGTACAAACCAGTGTTCCAACAAGCACCAAAAATTGTAACTAAACTGATGTTTCACCAGACAAACTCAATGAAGCCCTCACCACGAAAAAGCATTAGTGCTTGCTTATTTTTAAAATCTTTTTATATGTAGGTTGTTTGAAATATCTAGGTGGATATGTGTATTAAATTAAACGGAAGCGCTTGCCGTTTGAAACAATAAACTACTTATACTACGAAACGCTTGGTTATTCACGCTGATTTTAGCTTGAAGCTATAGTTTCGTGGTGAGGGCTTCATTGAGTTTATGTTTGGTGAAACATCAGTTTAGTCTAAACGACAGCCTTTTGCGGATGTACTGAGTTTGTTCCTGCCTCTGAAGCATGTCTGGTCGGAAGACGTTAATAGTGATTTCTAGAGTATTATTTGGACTGCCTAACGTGCCTCGAGTATTATTTGGACTGCCTAACGTGCCTTAGCATTTTGTATTATATACTCCAGGAATAATTTAGCCCTAGCTAACTGGTGCTGACCAGACGTGCAAAACCATGCAAAAGCAGTTTTTATGCAGGGAAATGAAAGAGATAGAAATTAGCCCAAAATGGCCTATAAACTACTAACTTCTGGGCTGGAACCACAGATGGCTGCTCAAAGCTCCCTCTCTCACAGGTGAACAGAGAAACCTCCTTCTATCCAAGTAAGGTATGGGCAATTCAGAAACTTGTAACACAGCTCTGAATTCAGCACTAGCCTGAAAACTGGACTATACTGGCTTAGAAAGGTGGGAAACAAGAATTTGTTTTTTAAAGAGAAGGCAAAAACAGTAAAAAATACACTTAAAACAGCTTTAAATGACTGCAAACAGTAAAAAATACACTTAAAACAGCTTTAGATGATTACAAGCAATCAGAAAAGGCTTTTAAACAAATTACCAAATTAACCAGTAAAAAAAGATCTCAAAACTGAGCCCTGTTCCTGTAGTCTTCAAATCAGACAAGTTCTAACTGCACACTCCTACCACTGGGGTGCAGGGGAACCTTCTCCAAAAAAAGAAGGCCTGGATTAGTGCTCAAGGTATACAAACAAAGCTAGATTCAGCAGGCCTGAATCTAGTTTATGCGACAGCAAACAAGGCACACCAGTTTCAGTAACAAACAGTTCAAATATGCAGGCACTATAAGCCTCTAACCAGAAATTCCCAGCTCAGAAGGGCAGAGTCCAGCCTCTCCTCCCACAAGAGTGCAGACCACAAACCTTCTTACTGTAAAATGACTGGCCTGAAGCCAAAGTACTTAAACCAGAACTAATACACTTTTAGAATAACAGACACTACAATCAGCAGTTCCCAACTTAGAAGGATGTAAGCTACCTGTCCTGCCACAACAGTGAAGACCACAAACCTTCTTAATGTAAAACAACTGGTCTGAAGCCCAAGTGCTTAAACCAAAAGGCTTAGAATGATAGCTACACTTTAATCAGATTACTACCAAGCAGTTATAAATACAATTGAATATTTTTAAGAAGGCCTGGATTAGTGCTCAAGTTATACAGACAAAGCGAGGTTCAGCTTTTTTCAGATTGAGCTAACAAACAAAGCTAGATTTGTTCAACAAACAAAGCTAGATTCAGATTTTTCCAATTTACAACATAATTTCACACATTCACTATAGCCGTGTGTTACTGATGTTTATAGTGCCTAGGTCAATGATAACTATGCATTTCTTAGTTACTTCAGTATCACCTAGTCTACCTGTGTATGTGTAAATAAAAATTCAGAAGTCACTTTGTTAGTCCATTCCTGTTATCTAAGTGGGTATTCTTATTACAGTGTCATTTGTTTAACACAAGAGGAATGCCTGTCTGACTGGCTTCACATAGCTTTTCAGTTGTAATATTTCATGATAGCTGATGGGCCAAATTCAGGAAGCCTCCGTGTGAGTTATAACTCTTACACGGAGGCTGCAGTTAAACGGTGTGATGTCAGCATGTCATGCATATGCATGAGGTGCATGAGGCATGCTGAATCACACTAACTCTTACAAGGTCCATGTAAGACAGTAGGGGGCGTGTCCGTAGGCTAAGCCCTGCAAGCGGACACGCCCCCGGAAGTCCAGAATGGCAGAAAGTAAACAGCCACGAGACAGGCCATGGAAATGTGAATAAACACACTACACAACACATGCCCCCACAGACCAGCAATGTAAAATGTGAGCAAATGTTATAAAATGAAAATGAAAACTGTTTTATTTTTTTTAAAACCCCGTAAATGTTTGCAACTGCGTGTGCTCGTGTGCGCGGGTGTTCTACTAGCGCAACTGCAGTTAGCAATCAGTGGAAAAGGATATAAGAACTAAATATGCAAAGTAAGCCAAGAAGTAATAGCATAGCGGTAGAGCTCTCGGCTTAAGAGCAGGCAGGCAAGGTTCGAGCCCAGAACAACTTTTTTATTTTTTTGTAAATAAGCACTAAAAAGGCCCCTGACAGTATTGTACAAATGTAAAAGTATTTCCTTTTGTAAAATGGAATGAAATGGAGCAAATATCTTCAAGTAATACAATAATAAAAATATTTAGAAATGTACTGATAGCTAAGCTGCTGTGAGACAGAGTGCCCGTAGCTGAGTAGTGTTTCAAAGGCTGCAAATTGCTTGCCCGTAGTTAAGCACTGGTTTAAAACTAGCTGTGCTTAGCTTAACATGCGTGTTACTAGCCAATTAAGGTTTAACCCAGCGCACACCGTTTGCGTGGAGGTGCACGTCGCGCATGCGTGAGCTCCGCGCAAACGAGTGCAGACCTGGTTTTAAGTGCTTAAAAGTGCCTTTGGCATCTTTGATTGACAGGTCCTGTACTCATGTCTAGACAGTCATAAAAATTAAAAATCAGTGGTCAGATTTGAACCCAGGATACCATGCACTAGAGTCAAGGTACTAAACCACTAAGCCATGACAGCAGTACTTAGAAATGCAGAAATAGCATATATATATATAGGATATAATCCAAAATGGAGCATGATAAAGCAGTTTCTGTGAAGTAGATACAATTCCAAAATGGCCAATCATAGAAATGTGCGGGAAAATCGGCATATATAAGCCCCATAGGCGGGAATACACAGCATAAACGATTGTAGAATAGACTTGCAGGCAGAATGAGTGGAGTAGGGGAGGGACGTTGCTTTCGAACACAGCGGTGGGGCTTTGAGGAGTCCAGATACATGGTCTGGCTCCTAGTTCACCATCATGAGGCCCAACTCATGCAGGGCCAGGTCTCATGGGGAGCATACAGGGCGGAGGCATGGGACCAGTTGGCTCATGATCTCACTAGTGCTACTGGGATTCCACGTACTGGTGAGCAGGTCCATCACCACAATGCAGACCTGAAGCGACGTAAAGACCAGTTGACCCAATGGATCCAGGAGGCCCGAGATATGCCCAAAGCCCCACTACTGAGTAAGTTACATTTTACTTATGTATGTAAGGAATTCAACTAACTGATACCATGGAGATGTGTATTCCAATATTACTTGTTTTGCATTACAGCTGCAGGTGTCCGCTCTGCGAATCGCAGGGCACATGACCACAGGCTGGTGAGGCTGCGCCACCATGCAGGTTAGTAACCCCACCTAGTACTTGTAAATAAATATTATAGTGTAGCATGTAGCAGAACACTGCAGTGTATTGATTAAAAGTAATAGAATGTGCAAGCAACAAGTGAAAGTCTGCAGGTATGGCTGCAACAAGTTCATCAGTATGCAAGTGAAACTGGAAATATAATTGATAGAAATAAATAGTCCTGTAATACAGATGTCCCACCATTAATTAAATGTAGTATAACCTGCAGTAGTCTCAAGAGTACAGCTTCAGAAGCTGAGTTAATCACATGTGAGATATATCCCCTGTTGAAATGCTAAATCATGACAGAAGTGAGGCTGCTGGAAAGTGTTTGAATCACCACAGGTCTAATATGTGAACAAAGCCTAGAAGTACCAACCTGAACTGTGAAATAGCAGGATGTGTGAAAGTGACAGAAAGGGTCATGTATCAATAAATAAAGTAGTAATAACTCTGGAATAAATAAGCTTCAGTGTGGTTCTACAGAACTAAATGCATGTGGGAATTAAAAATTAACATCCCAAACTGATTTCAGTGTGTCTGAATCTTGAATGTTTAAGCCAAAATCTGTATATGGTGATCACAGTCAACAATTTTCAGATAGAATGAATGATTGATTGTCTGACATACTAAACATCCATAGTTGTCCCCTGCCCTGTCATCAAATTGTAGCAGGATGATGTATCTGATCAAATTCAAAATAACTAGGATAGTGATGTATCTGTAACAGGTCTAGCATGACACTCAATTAAAATCATTTTAAAAATCAGCAGCCACAAGTTAATTGTGTTTCTATTACAAATGTATATCAAAGTATAATGTATGAATGTGTCAATATTTTCTTTCTCCACCCCACCCTATAATTGCAAACTAAAAAACTCATTACAAATTGGTATGTGAAAATTTCATTAACCATGGACATACGTCCTGTTCTTTCAAAAATATATGCATGTCCGTTGTTGCATGTGCCCTGTTCATACCTGCAAACCTGATGGCCTGTTGCCATTAATTAACCCTGCATGTGGTTTGATTGTGTATTGCTGTTCAAATAATGCATGTGATATGCCTGCTGTTCAATGGTGTTAATATCTGGGTGTTTGTTTCATGGGAATACCAATGCATGCTGTTACAACTAATTTGAATGGAATAATATGCTACTAACCCAAACTAACATAACATACTCACAAATCCAGAATGCTTGGGAAGGCAGGTCCCAGCGGACCCACCTGTCCCCACCTCATCTGGCGACTGCACCTGGCACTAGTGCCCAGGCCGGACCCTCCTCCGGTGGCCCTGTGCCACCTTCGGGTGGAAGCGCTGCAGGGGATGGGGCCCGCCCCCCCCTCTGCAAGCGTGGCCGGAGGAGCCCGTCCACTCACCCTCCAAGGTGTCCGGTCTGTGGTGAGAAGGGAGATCCAGGACTCTGTTCTTGGGCCCCTACGCCAGCTTGAGGCCCGGGTGGCACAGCTTACGGGCATGCCCGTTGTCCCGCCTGCACAGCCCCCAGCACAGCCCCGTCCTGGGCTGTGAAGGAACAGTGGCAACTGCCTATGGGTGGGGATATCAGTTCCACTGTTGCCATCTGTGGGCTCATGTGCCCTGGATATCCCCAACCTCCATCCCCGTCAATTGTGTAACCCCCCCACGTGTCATACACCGCCCCTGTATGCGTCTTGTCTGTTAACCTACCTCCCCAGCTATACAGACTTCCTTCACCTGACATACCACTCTCACCTGAAAAAAAAAAAGGGCACTCTGTACCCACAAAAAAATTACGCCCCATACATAGCTGTCCATGTCGCACACATGTCCGCTGGACATTGAAACTGTTAATTACAATTGGCTTTACAACAAATATTAATGTTGTCCTGACACCTCTCTCAGGGGTGGAACGTTTCAAATGTCACACCAAATTACATACAAATGCACAGCTGTTGCTGCTAAAGACATGGGCATCTATGGGCCTTACCTACATCCCTCCTGCAAATCCCACGCTTGTTTCCCTACTGTCTTACCCTCTTTGTGACCCCTTTTTCACCACTTTCCTGTTACCCCTTTTTCTTTTCTTTCAAAGAAAATAGCGCGGGTGTGCGCTTGCGTTAGCGGAGCTCACCGCCAGTGCGCATGCGTGAGCTCCGCGCAAACGAGCGCAGACCTGGTTTTAAGTGCTTAAAAGTGCCTTTATGGCACATTTCGAAAGAAAAATAAATTCCCACTGTCAGTCTCGAACCCAGGACATTGGTAACACTAGTCTGTATGACCTACCACTAAGCCATGACTCTCATACAAGAACAAAGTGCTAAAATAAATATAACATGTAATAGTAGGAATGAATATAGAGGCAATATAAGATGTATACTACCCAAAGCATGTCAGGTAGAGTTTTAATGTCCAAATTACTGGATTCCCATACTAGTTTCGTGTTAACAGAAACAGCCCTGCTAATTGTTAGCTTGTACTTAATAATGTAAGCTAATGTACATATATGAAAGTATGTATATGTACACACACACATATATATATATATATATATATATATATATATATATATATATATATATATATATATATATATATATAGATAGATATTAATACATATGAAATATAGTTGTAGGTGTCAGTATTCATACACACTCACTACAGGAAACAGTGAAGATAAATGCAGCAACCAGAATCTACAACACAGCCTGACTCCTGTGAGACTTACTAACCCTTTTAACTGCTTAAAGTGCCGTCAGCACTTTGACAGGCTCTGTACTCAATTTGAAAGCAAAATAAAAGCATACTAGTAGGCCCTACCACAAGACCATTGTAACACTAGTCTGTATGACCTACCACTAAGCCATGACTCTCATACAGGAATATAGTGCTAAAATAAGTATAACATGTAATAGTAGGAATGAAGATAAAGGCAATATAGGATGTGTACTACCCAAAGCATGTCAGGTAGACTTTTACTGTCCTAATTACTGGATTCCCATACTAGTTTAGTGTGAACAGAAACAGCCCTGCTAATTGTTAGCTTGTACTTAATAATGTAAGCCAATGTACATATATGAAAGTATGTATATGTACACACATTATATATATATATATATATATATATATATATATATATATATATATATATATATATATATAAATACATATGGAAATATAGTTGTAGGTGTCAGTATGCATACACACTCACTACAGGGAACAGGTGAGAGAAATGCAGCAACCTGAATTTACAACACAGCATGAATCATGAGAGACTTACTAACCCTCACACTCACAGAACACTGTTGACAGCATACCGGCATGGTCCACGCCCTTACAATCTGAAAGGGCAACGCCTATCTCACATACCCTTTTATAGCACTGTTCTGAAATCACAGTGAGACATGCAATCAGCACACAACTGGCTGCATGCAATTAGCAAATGCTGCCTTACAATTGGTGCAGAGGCCATCACATGGCCCTATGCAGATACATACAAAAGCATCCAGTACTGACACTCCACACATGCAATACATTCATTGCACCAAACAGACGGAGAAAGAGAGAGAGAGAGAGAGAGAGAAAGAAAAAGAAAAAGGAAAAGAAAGAAATAAAGGCAGTGATAAAGAAAAATACTGCATCATCACAGCAACAAAACCAGCAGCAAACAGCAATCAGCACCAGTAACACAGCAACAACTGACACAAACACAGGTAATGCAAAGTAGCAGGTTAATACTGTGTTTACTGTGAAACCTCCAAATGTATCAGTTCACTATCTATAGGTATGTCCATGAGATAGGTTGTGTGTACATAGTCCTGATATATATACATATGTAATATGGCTGTACATGTCTTCCATACTTAAAACTTCCATAGCTTAGAACACAAGGCCAGTTATGCATATGATGCAGTAGTTCCCAGGGTCAGTAGAGGTTTCTCCTCATTGGTGTGGGACCACTGTGTATGTATGGCACTGTTCAGGTACATATCCTGTAGTATGGCCAGGGTTTAATATCAGTCTGTAATGTGGTGCTATGTCTTCTAGGGGTGAACGTATCACACATCCAGGGATACCAGTTTGTAACAGTGATGCTGCGTGTTCTGCAATGTTGAGGGTGTCCCTCTCCTGGACATGTGAGATGATAGGGAGGTTACATTCATCTGTGATGACTAATTCCACTTGTGTAGGAGAATGGGGGGGGGGGGGATACCTGCACCTAAACTGTCTGCAACAGTGTTGCCAATATCTGTACAATTGGTGAATGTGAAGCATCTTACCTCTGCATTACCACACTCATCAGCTGGACTGGAGAGGAGATTGACAACTGACCTTTGGACATGCTAGAATATTATTGTGAATTCTGTAATAATTGAAAACAAGGTCCAGTGGGGAGTGAGGGTGTACTGATATTAATTTCTACTGCTGACTGATATAATAGCTTCAGTGAGCAAGTGCCAGGTAACTTTGGTGCAATGTGTTAAAATTAACTAAATGCAAAAAAGACAGACAGTCACTTTCTTTCAAGTGTAACAATGAAATAAGTACAGTAAGCAATGCAGATATCAGTAGTGATTCACAGAAGTGCTGAGAAGCTGTGTATTATGTGGAATTAGCGTACCAGTGAAATAACAAGCTAACAAATACCAAGCATATAAACAAAGCTAGATGCAGGAGGCTTGGATGTAGTGTATGCTACAGCAAACAAGGTGTACCAATGTCAGTAAGATACAGTTCAAATATGCAGGCACTATAAACCTTAAACCAGATGTTCCCAGCTATGAATGGCAGAGTACAGCCTATTCTCACACAAGAGTGCAGACCACAAACCTTGTTAATGTTAAATAACTGGCCTGAAGCCCAACTGCTTATACCAGAACTAATACACGTGTACACTGGGCTCTCAATCAGCAGTTCCCAACTTAGAAGGATGAAAGCTACCTGTCCTGCCACCACAGTGCTTGCCACAAACCTTCCTAATGTAAAACAACTGGTCTGAAGGCCAAGTGCTTAATCCAAAAGACTTAGAATGATAGCTACACTTTAATCAAGTTACAACCAAGTAGTAATAACTACAATTTAATACCTCATGTATAGAATGTGTACCATATATTGCTGACATACTCTGCTGATATCCTGTTTGTGTACTTTTCCAGGGAGACATGGCTCCAAAAAGGAACCCTGCCTACTGTGCTGCAGAGGACTAGGTTATCCACCAGAGCCTGGTGCATGACTATGACATCCTGTTTTCACGCACCACCCAGAATCAGCAGGAGAGGTCTGCACTGTGGCAAAACCTTGTCAGCAGAATAAACGATGTTGGCATGCATGATGACATATGAGCAGGTGAGACATCACTGCAGTGATTTGATTAGAAATGTCCGCCAGCGTGCTGCAGATATCCGCAGGCAACAGGTTGCCACAGGTGGGGGGGTGGCCACACATCCCCCCTCACCAGACAGGAGGGGCTACTGCTAAGTGTCGTGGATCCAGCCCCAGAACAACAGCATCAGACTTGCATCATGATGGAGGTTGGATCCACACAGCAGCAAGACACTGAGCATGCAGGTAAGATGCCATATGTACATATGACTGTTCTGTACACTGTTACTTCATGCATGTATAAGGTGTGCATGTGGTATGTATCTGTCATCATGATATGTAATTGTGCATGTGTGATACTGGCATTATGAGCAGCTGATGCGTATAAGGGAACTGGTGTTCTACTGTACTGTATCATATGCAAAAACAATGGCACACTTGTGCCCACCGACATTACTTTCTTCATATTTCCAGGTCCCTCCCATCTAGCAACGAGGCAAGCCATACATGCTGGTGAGTGTGTTTATCATTACCTGAAAACTATTTATAATACTAGTAAGAGTAGTGTAACTCAGTACTGATGTGTGTGTGTACTGTGGGGTGTGCATGTGTGCAAATGTGCCTGTGCCCATGTGTGCATGTGTGTGTCAATGAGTGCATGTGTCCATTTCTGAATGTGTGCAGTTGTATTGAAGTGCATCACCGTAAAATATGTCTTGAGACTGTAATCTGTGTTTCCTGTTTTCCTCCCGTAGGTTCTGGTGCTGCTCTGGTGACCTGCAGCAGGGAACCTGAATCTTGTGCCCCAGGTACTGATGATGATGAGATGTCTATAATGGTGCAGGAAGGTGTGTCTGGGTCTGCCATTGGTCAGCCAATTGACAGTACACAGCTGTCAACCCCTTCAATGCGCACAGTCATCCTGCCGTTACATCCTTTGTCACCATTGTCCCTAGGTGATGGACAGCAGGGTGATGTGGTACATGCATCCCCACAAAGCAGCCATGAGCAGGGTCCTCCAATGGTACCACGCAGACAGTCGCCCATGGGTTCTCATGGGGCATCCGTGGCCGTACTGCCTCTGGCCGACGTGCCCAAGGAGGTATGTCAACCTCCACTATGTTTTGGACTGTTATGCAGGCACAGGCGCGTATGGAAAGGTACACCAGACAGGGTCTGAGGGAGCTGAGAGCATGTCGCACAGCCATGACAGACGGCATGCGTGACATTGCGAATGCTATTCGTAATTTCACAGAGGTCGGTGACAGACATTGTGGGGACATACAGCAGCTGCTCCACAACCAGATGTCCATGGGCCAGGGCGATGGTGTGCGTTTGCAGCGTCGATGTGGCCGTATGCCGGTCACAGCACCAGCTGGCAGTCGCCGCGGACGACAACAGGCCCACTCACGCACCTCAAGTGCCAGCAGCAGCCCCAGCAATGCTGGGTCAGTGCTGTCATCAGGACGCCCCAGGAGACCACGTGCACGTGGCTCTGGACGGTCCCAACAGGGAACTGTGTCCAGTCAACACACACCAGCTTCCGATGACAGTACCTAGTCTGGGTTAGTACCGGATACGGTCCGTAGCACCCCTGCCAGGCACAGGTACCGTGTCCGTGCCCACAGACACTGATCTGGATGACCTGACAGGTGCAGTCTGTGGCTGTACACAAAACCCTGTACATGGCAGCCATTAAGTGGGACTGTGTACGTGCTTACACACATGCAGAAATTTAACACCTAGGGCAAACACATACACACACACACTGCACCAACACTGGCCCACCCTGTACTGCTGCCCCTCACAAACACACATACACACACGTCAATTGGTGGTACCAGTGGCTGGCTTGGGCATACCTAACCCACACCCTGTGCATATGATGACACTGTGCCACCTCCTGCATACTACATCAGTGCAGGAAAAGGTAAACACATTGCTGATGCACAGGGTGACTACATAGATGTGTATAAGTAGTAACATGTTGGTAAATGTTCACCGTTCCACTATGATTGTGTGTATATCCCAGCATTCCTCCTGCAGTAACTGTATGAATGTCCTGAAATGTTATCTGCACCCATACTACTTACCAAAGTGTACCAGCTGCACACCATCACATGCTACCATGGACTATGGGAATGTGCATTATGTGCTGTATTGTAGATTCAGCTATCTGTTCTGTCACACATGCATTTACACACACTCACCTGCCATTTCCATTATTTATTACCCTACATGAGTAGCTGTCAACACATGACAGGTACACATTAAAGTGCACTATTTGGATTACTACCAATTTCCTCTTCTCTACCTGTACTCACAGGGTGCAGGCAATCTCATTAGTTCAAAAGTATAATGTGCATCAGGTACTGTGGTTCCCTGATCGCCACATCCAACATGTTTTCCATATGGTAATCCACACACAGAAACATCCCACATCCACACACTTGCCACATTCAGGTTTCAAAACACTGTCTAGGTATGTTCTGGTACATGTGCGTGTTACAGTAGCATGTAGCACTATACTGAGTACTGGCAGTTGTCTGTTGTCATGTTGTTTGTATAGGGTGCTGTCAACATCACTGTTTGTTAAGGGAAATGTGCACCCTGCAGTGCGTAGCCCCATTTGGCAAATGCCACATCCCACCACCAGCACTGTGCACAGACACTAACCCCACTCACACTAAAACACATACTTTCCATTTGCAAGATTCAAACCCCTACCTAACTATGTTATGACTCTAGAGACAGACACATTAGCAGAGTGCGCTACTTGCATTAGTGGGAGACATCCTTTCTAATGCTGTACTTAGAGGGTGCTGACATCATCTGTGTTTAGGAAGAGGGATGTGCACCCTGTAGTGTGTTCTCCCAGTTGGCAAAAGGCACTTTTCCCTTACAGCATTATGCACACACACAAACCCCACTCACACACCTTCCCTTTGCAGGATTCAAACCCCTACCTAATTATGTTATGACACTACAGACAGATGCATTAGCAGAGCGCGCTATACGAATTACTGGGGAGCTTTACTTCAGGTAATATAGTTATAGAGTGCTGACATCATCAGTGTTTCAAAAGGGGAATCTGCATCCTGTAGTGTACTTTCACAGTTGCTAATAGGGGCATTTCCCGCAAACACATAGATGTGTTTGAGGTTTGCATATTTGGGGGATCCAGTACTCCAGTGTGATTAGTATAGGGTTCAATTGCAACAATGAGGGATATACTTCAAGTGGTGAGCATTTTGCACTCATGTTTGTGATGATCAGGTCTAGTATATTTTCCCCTCTTGTGGGAATGGTGACTACTTGTTCCATAGCTAAAGAGTGTCTGAACTATGGGAACCCTAGAACTTGGGTATTGTGGCTTGAGTAATGTTCACAGTCTATGTTTGGGTAGTTGAAGACACCCAGTATGATGGTGTTTGCAGAGAAATCTATACTCTCCTGTGTCTTCATGAAGGCTGTGTGGGATTCCTGAGTTTGAGAGGGTGATGTAAGAGCTCCTCTGTGTCTCTTTTCATGTGGTCCAGGGAGTTACGTATCAGGTTGGTCATACCAGCATGGACAATGACTGCCTCATACTTGTACTTGCTGTGGAGTGACCTGAGTGCTTGTGTTTTGTGGCTCATTCCATCACCCGACAGGTAGCTAAATGTGACCCTCACCTTGCTCAGTCTAGAGAGTGGGACGTCAGTGTGTCCGACTATGGCATCACCTATTATAGGTGTCTCACGCATTGTGTGTTTGGCCTTATGGGCTGTGCCTGTTAAGAACACAGACTTTGTGAGGTCTGTGTTGCTTGTGATATGTGTTCATGTGGGATGCAGCGTGTCTGGCCATGTCATTTCTGTCCGTGGTCTGGTAAGTATCACCTTTCGTGACATAGGTATTCATATGTCAGCTGGTGAGCATTTGCAGTGTTACCTACTGAAAGTGGTACAGCTTGTTTGTTGTACAATGGACTACATGCAGCCCTGATTACAGTAGCTATGTTTGCATGCATGTTTCCTTGCAGTTACCCTGGAATACTGATCCGACCTGCCATGCAGAGTTACACAGCTTCTGTGGACCCCTAGTGACATCTACATAGCTTACTATATGTATGTTCATGTCTCACTTGACAGAATGTCACTGTTTCTCCTGTTCACATGTACGTTGCCTGTGACACTTTGCATATGACCCACCTGGCATCTGTCCACGTGAGCAGTCATATATGCCACTGCAGGACTCTAAACCTGATGATGCACACACTCGAAACATTCCTCAGCATGGACCACATCGCTATCTGTGCAGTAACAGATACCGGATTCAGGGCTACCAGCAGCACCCCAGCACTACCAAGTTATACCTCATACCATGCTTTTCAGGCCCAAAACATGCACAAAACCACAAAAGGAGGGGGTGTATTGATATTCATCCAAGATACCCACACCTCCAGGTTGGTGGCAAAGCACCAAACATCAGAGACTATCCATATGCAAGTAACAATGGGTAAAACTGCCTTCCAGGTTATAGCCTGCTACAGACCACCCTCCCAAACACAAGAACCACACTTGGCCTTCCTGAAAACAGTTGGAAATATATAGGTCTGTCCATACACCATTATATTGGGTGAGTTAAACTACCCAAACAAAGATTGGGAGCATGACTGTAGCTCCAACGCCCTAGCCCAAAGATTACTAGAATTTATATACTAAAATGCTATGGAACAACTTGTTACCACTCACACAAGAGAGGAAAACATACTGAACCTGATCATCACCAACATGGGGACTCTATGCTCCAAACCAGAAGTGTATCCCTCACTGGTAAGATCAGACCATAAACTAATCTCACTGGATATTCACATCCCAAAGCCACCCCTGCACAGAAGAATACAGTGAACAACGCATGTGAAGCAAGTTCACACTCCTCATAAATGATGTGGAAACCTTCAAAGCCCCCAGGCCTGTTGAATATATGGACCAGACTGCAGATACCGGTATAAAGGCATTCTATGGACACCTTCAGGAATGCATGGATCATGCAATCCCAAATAAAACCAAGACCCAATCCTCCAAAGGCAGACGTCCTGTGCGGTGGACACCAGCCATAAACAAACTATAGAAGGATGAAGCTACTAAATGATACAACAAACCCCAAAAATGTGAGGGCATCACTGATGGGTATTAGAGAAAACTACAGGCACTCATAAGATTGTCTAAGGCCATCTTTGAGAGAAAATTCCACAAGACACTAAGGATAATCACAAGGCTTCCTTTAGTTATGTTAGGAACCTGGGTGGTAATTCCCAGATATGCTCAGAGGTAGTCCAAAATGTCCAAAGAAATACCAAACACACAGACATTGTCAACATCCTAGTGGACAGGTTCACTGCTAACTTCTCCCCCCCTCCACACCAAAAGGGCAAATATTTCTCCCAACAGAGTGCTGCCCCCCCTGACATCTCAGATGCTCAGGTAAGACCTGCCCTCTCCAAAGCAACAAACACTGCATCAATGGGACCAGACAGTGTCCCAGGCTGTGTCCTACATGAACTCCAAGAACTACACCCAGACATAGCACTACTGTTCAATCCCAGCCTTACTACACGATATGTGGCCAAAGAGTGGCGTACAGCAACAGTGGTCCCTCCACATTTAGGTGGTGCCTTAACAGATCCTGGACACTATCACCCCATAACTCTGAATAGTTTGGTCTGCCAAGCTATGGCAAGGATCATCCTGAACCTCATAAATATAGATATTGGGGACCTACAGACACTGCATCATACACAGTTTGGCTTTGTTAATGGCAGATCCTGCCTCACAAACCTGTTTGATGTCTTTGAAACAGTCACCAAGGCCATTGTCAAGGGGAAGGTGGTCTACACAGCCTACCTGGACCTTGCAAAAGCCTTTGATACAATACCCCACTTGGGCATTCTACGGAAGCTCACCAGTGTACATATCAACCCCTATGTCACTACATATATTGCACAGTGGCTCAAGGGCAGAACACACATGGTTAGAATTGCTGGAGCCATGTCAGCCTCAAAACCAGTTACAAGTGGTGTTCCACAAGGCTCAGCCCTGGGATCAGTCTTGTTCAGTATATATTTATCAGAGGTACAGGCCAACATGGAAGGACTGTGGCTGAGCAAGTTGCAGATGACTGCAAACTGGACGCCATAATCAACTCTCCAGCCAACACAAGCATCCTCCAAAAGGGCCTCTTAGAAACAGACGACTTGTGCCAGAGCCATGGCCTCAAGCTGAATGCCAAACAGTGTATAGTCATCCCCTTTGGCAAAAACAAAGTGACCACAAAGTACCACATAGGTGTTAGTCCATTAAGTACAGAAGAAGGAATTATGGACCTTGGGGTACACAAGTTGATAGCATTCTCTCATTTGACAACCACATGGCCAAAGTGGTTAGAAAAACATGTTATATAGGCCACCTCATCATGAAGGGATTCACATGTAGATCAGGGGAGGACACTGTTCCCCTTTACTCATCCCTCATCATGCCCATAATTGACTACAATGCCCCTGTTGGTATGCACCTTACCAGACACCTGCAGCAACTGGAAAGACCCCAAAAGTACCTCAACAGGAGGATCAAAGGGCTCAAACAGATGCCACATACTGACTGGTTAAAGAAACAGCAGCTGTACTCAGTGGCATACTGCCTCTTCATAGGCAATCTGTGCCTGACATATAAAGCCATGTCAAACCCTGACTTAATGGCCATGCTGCACCTCAGAATATCCAAATCCCATCAAGCTACACGCTGGAAAGACTTGAACCTCAGGAGTGATATACATAGGACATGCTGGAGTGACACATTCATAACTCAGAGGCTCCCTTCACTCTGGAATATTATCCCAATACAGGTTAGGCAGAGTCACTCATTGACGGTCTTCAAGAGGAATATTAATGACTAGATGGGACATTGTAGGTTTACCCTGGGTATCACTCGTGTCACTGTTAGACAGAGGCACAGTATACTAACCTTGGAAAAGGGCATAGCAAGATAGATTTACAATGCATGGTGAAAGCCACACACATTCTGGCTAGGTTTATAAATGCCCTAGGGCAGATAGCCTAGTATGAACCTATGTATCTTGTTCACCATTGGCCCTATGTGCTGTTAATCACCAATGCAATCTCAATACTATAGTAGCATGTGCAAAGGTCAGTTGTCAGTCACCTCTATGGTACAGCTGTGGAATATGTGAGTCATGTAGTAATGTCACAGCTGCTACATGTACACGGTCAACCCTATCCCCTACCCATGGATGTACAACACATGTATGAGATGGAAACATAGCCAAACTGTGGACTAAGCACTCTGAACCCAGTACTGGCATAACCTGTCAGGTGTCATGAAATACTACAGTGACTACAATACCAGTCTGATGTAGACCTACACTGACAGCAATACAAGCACGGGAACACACCAGGCCATTCGTGGAGCCTAAGAATGGCATCCTGCCTGAGTGGCAGACACCTCTGCAGCTGGCACACAGGCATACGTCAGGCCTGAAAACAGCACGCATAACACATAGCACACAAATCCTGTGTGCCAAACAAGCACAGTCTGTACAGCTATACAACACTCCTGCTGCAGTTGTGTTAGGTACTTTTATTGTCCGGTACAGTGAGGTCATGCTCACCACGCTGGACAAGGTGAAGGTCACAGTGATATTCTCATGGGACACTATGGTCCACCACATAACACAAGCATACAGGTCAGTCAGATGCATGGACACATATGACTTAGTCATTGTCCATGCCACTACAGCTGACGTGTGATGTCCCTCACTGGAATAAATGATAGTGAACATGGAAGGGCTCACTGAGCAAGTGGCACAGGCTGGTAGAACCCTGACCTTGGTTGGCATCATACCCTCACCAGGAATGATGACATATTACTGAATGGTAATGGATTACTGTAGCTACAACACCCTAGCTGAAAGGTTCTTGGCATGCCGTCACTGCATTGCTATGGAACAACTTCTTACCACCCCCACAACAGGTGAAAACATGCAGCACCTGTTCATCAACAACATGTAGACTATATGCCCCAGACCAGGTGTGTATCCCTGACTGCTAGGTTGATAGCATCTAAATCTCGCACTGTATATACACATCCCACATGCAGCACCTGCACAGAAGACCACAGTCATAATGTTACCCAGTGCAAATACCATGTATTCACATGTGGCAGGCATCACACATGGTAACTATTGAAGGTCACAGGTACATATGTGTATTTGGCACACACGTACATCATGTGTGCATTGCCATAACTGGTTTAATCGATGTCATGCATTATTGTGAGAAACAACCCACACACATGGGCAGTCTGTGTGAGCAGAACACACGTGACATGTCTGGAATCAAAAGCCATAAATAATTGTGCTATTGTTTAGAAAGGGGTATGTGCATTCTGTAGTGTGTTTTCACAGTTGCCAAAAGGGATGTTTCTTTCATACAGACTTACACTAACCCCCCTTCACACACACACACTTGCCCCTTGCTGGATTCAACCCCCTACCTAACTATGTTAAGACACTAGAGACTGACGCATTAGCAGAGCGCGCTGTTCGCATTACTGGGTGATTTATTTTCTCCTGATATACTTATAGGGTGCTGACATCATCAGTGTTTAGAAAGGGGAATGGGCATCCTCTGGTGTGTTTTCCCAGTTGCCAAAAGGGATGTTCCTTTCATACACACTTACACACACACACTAACCCCCCTTCACACACACTTGCCACTTGCTAGATTCAAACCCCTACCTAACTATGTTATGACACTAGAGACGAACGCATTAGCGGAGCGCGCTATTCGGATTACTGGGAGATTTCCTTTCTCCTGATATACTTATAGGGTGCTGACAGCATCAGTGTTTAGAAAGGGAAATGAGCATCCTGTGGTGTGTTTTCCCAGTTGCTAAAAGGAACATTTCCCTCACACAGACTTGCACACAGACCAATCACAATCTCACACACACACACACACACACACACACACACACACACACACACACACACACACTCTGGATAAGCTGTCATTCCCTAGGGCAAACAGCCTAGTGTTGACCTCTACACCCATATGTTTAACTGTCAGATGCACATTATTTGGCGCTGATAGCAGTGTTTGCAGGTCTTTATTACCATAACATTTCCTGTTTGTATGAACAACTTGTGTATCTGTGGAAGATGTTTGCATATGGGGGAAATCCACTATATCATGTATGTCTCTGTAGTCATTTAAGTGTGAGCACTGGTCAGATTGCTATAATGTTGTTGGTGCCTGGAATAACACGTACATATACCAGATATATGTGGCAAAATGCTAAACTGATATTTGGACTGTGTGTGGGCATGCCCAGTTCAGCCTTCCCATGGCATGTTGTGTGAGAGATGTCTCATTTATCAAAGTGTGTGAGCATGCCCAGTGTGAGCTTTCCATATGTTGAACTCTGCAGCCCATCACATTTGTGGATGAGTGTGAACTTCAACAAATATCTCCTGTTTGTGGTTGTGTGTTGTGTGTCATGTTGTCTAGTTACTGTCCAACTGCTTTTTCTGTGAACACAACAGGGATTATACTGTGCCTGCAGGGTTTGCATGGGATACTTTGCATACAGTTGTCAACATCCGTTCATACTGACCTAACACTGTAGTACTGTATAGTGTACTGGTTCAGTACTTTCACTGTTGTGGACAGTATCCTGGGCTTTAGTCCTATCACTGCTTTACATTTCCATAGTGAGCACAACAGCCTGGTTAGGGTCCAGGTGTGCACATCTGACCATGTTGCATTATGTTCAGATATTAACTACTTACAACAGCCTCGTCTAACATCAGTAGTGTATCCTACAACATAGGTGTACATTGGCAAACACTACCGATGTGCCCTAGGCCATTTCTAATGCTAGTCAGAGTGTGTTTGTCCTTCAAGACACATTGTAAGTGGAGTTTGCCATGACATATAAAATGTTTAGTATACTGTGCCTCTGTCTACCCGTGACATAACAGTGATACCCAGGGTAAACCTACCATCTCCCATCCACTCATTAAGATTCCTCTTGAGGAGAATCTATGAGTGACTCTATGGATAACCTGTACTGGGAGTTTACGCATGCGTGGGGGTGGCTTCTGTGTTATGGATAATGCAGTAGAGCTTGTCCTATGTATGTCAGTGCTGGGGTTCAGGTCCCTCATGTGCATAGCTCACTGCCATTCAGATTGTACAAGGTGCAGCATGTTCATTGATTCCACCTTGGACATGGCTTTACACATCAGGCACAGCTTGCCTCTGGGTGGCCAGCATGGCAGTGTGTGGAGCTGCAGTCTGTTTAATCAGGCAACACATGACATCTGTTCAAACTCTGATACTCCTGGTGAGGTACTGTTGTGGACTTTACAGTTGATGGAGGTGTCTGCTGAGGTAGACCCCACAGGGGCTGTTGTAGTCAATTGTAATGCTGATGAAGGATAACTGCAGACCCACAATAACCTCCCCTTATCTAGATCTCATAACCTGCATGATTAGGTTGGTATATGGATTGTTTCTGTACAGCCACATGTTTGTCAAATGCAGCATATCTATCACCTTGTGTCCCCAGGTCTCTCATTACATGATAACTATGTAATGGGTTAACACCTATGTGGTAATTGTTGGGTCACTTACTGTATATCCACAGGGGTTGACTATACAGTTTCCTCCATTTAACTTGCTGTCATAGCTATGGCACCAGTTGTCTGTTTCTATGTGGCCCTTTTGTGGGATGCTTGTGTCAGCTGGAGTGTCAGATATGTTGGGCAGTTTGTAGTCCTCTGCAAACATGTTCAGGCACAGTCCTTCCATGTTGGCCTGTAACTATGGGACATATATACCAAACGAGGAAGGTCCCAGGACCAGGCTTTGTGGGATGTCTGTTATATCTGGTTTGTAGTCTGACATGGCTGCAGCATGTCTGACCATGTCAGTTCTGTCCTTGGTCTGGTTTGCAACCCCTCTAGTGACATACGGGTGTATATTTAAGCTGGTGAGTATATCTATATTGCACACGTAGGGTATTTTATGGAAGGCGTTGCAAGGTCCAGCTACGCTGTGTGGACCACATTGCCCTCATCAGTGACCTTAATGACCATTTCAAATGAGTCAAACATGTTTAGGGGCAGGCTCTGCACTTAAGAAAGCCACACTGGGTATGGTCCGGTGTCAGTAGATCCCCAATATCTTTCTGTCTGCGGTACATGCTGATCCTTTCCATAACTGTGCAGACCAAGCTTCTCAGGATTCTGTGGTGGTTATTTTTAGTATTCATTCAGGCAACACCTTTGTTGAGAACAACCACTGTTGTTGTACACTGCTCTTTGGGTACATATCCTGTGGTAAGGCTGACATAATGTCAGGGAAGCAGCAGTCTGCTGTGAAAGATATTTTGCATTATGGGGGGGGGGGGGTTGCACTGCACCTGTCAGGTTGTATGTTGGCAATACGTCTGTGTGTTTGGTATGTTGTTTGTAATATTTGTGTGATCCAGAGCATATCTGTGAATCCCCAAAACGCTTCCTACCATCAGTTGCAGCAGCCTTGGGATTATCGATACTGTCCTGTACAATTTGTATCATCATAGGTTCATACTAGGCTATCCACCCTAGGGCATTTGTAAGCCTAGCCAGAGTATGTGTGGCTTTTGCCACCCCTTGGTATATGAATAGTATGGCCATTAATGATTCCCTTAGCTGTGCCTCTGTCTGGACATGACACAGTAAAGACCCCCAGTGTACATCTACAATTATCCATCCATTTTGCAAGATTCCTGTTGAAGAGTGTCAGTGAGGGGCTCTGCCTAACATGTAGTGGGATTCTGTTCCAGGGTGTGGAGAGCCTCTGGGTTATGTATCTGTCCCTCCAGCACATCCTATTTCATTATGTGTTGAGGATGACATCTCTCACTCACACAGCTCCGATGGCTTTTAGTTTTCTGGGGTGGAGCATGTACATCACTTCTGTGTTGGACATACTTCTACAACAGACATACAATGCCTCTGTGTAGGCAGTATGTGACTGCATTCAGCTGTGGTGTCTACAGCTAGACAGCATATGACATATATTTGAGACCCTTTATACCTGTTGGTGAGGTACCTTTGAGGTTTTTCTAACTGCTGCAGGTGCCAGGTAATGTACATCCCAAATGAGGCATTGTACTAGATTATGGGTCTGATAAGAGAACAGTATAGGGGCACAATGACCTCTGTTGACGTAGATGTGAATCCTTTCATGATATGGTGTCCAATATAGACAGTCTTCCTAGCCAAATGGGCAATGTGACTGTCACATAACAGGTTACTGTCCACTTGTGTCACTAGGTCCCTGATTACTCCTTCTATACATAATGGTTTACCACCTATGTGGTAATTTGTCGGTACCTTGTTTTGTATTTGGTGGTACATTCATACTGTCCACGGTCTTCAGGACAGCTGGGTGGGGTTCCTGTGTGTGAGAGTGTGGTCTGTAGCATGCTACAGACTGTACAGCAGTCTTGCCTATGGTTATTTGCACATGGGTGGACTCCAATGACTTAAGCATTGTCAGTTAACTGGACATATGTGTTTCTGTGCTGAATATGGATACTCACCCTCCTTTTATGTTTTGTTCCAGGTTTTGGGGCCATAACACATATGTGGTATTACCTGGTAGTGCTGGTGTGCTGTCAGGAGGCTTGCAGCAGGTTTCTATCACTGCACAGACATCAATGTTCTCCATACTGGGGAGGGCCTCAGGAGCATGCATATTGAGATTTACACATCTGGCATTGATCAGCATTACCCTTCTGTTTCTTTCCAGTTATGTTTTCTAGAGTGGTGGGTTAGTCTTTTCAGCCTTGCCTACAGAAGGCTCTATGGAGGTTGCAAAAGCCTTAGGCAATATACAGACACCCACGGGTAACAGGTGCAAGCCGTACCTGGAACAGCAGCATGGCTTGTCAAGCATGACATCCCAAGCAGACAGACATTGGATCCCCTTAGAATGACACCAGCAATTGTGCCACTTGTTAAAACTGATCATTCTTTGTTTGTACTGTGGCATCATTCATGGTGAGGGTAGGATGCTGCAAATGGTCGGTGTCATACCAGCCTGAGATACGTAATTGGATAGGACAGCTCATCTATGTAGCTCTGTTCATGGAATGCCTGTATAACATTTTCTGCGGTGTGTCCCATATTCTTAACTTGCACAGGGCCTTTCATGGATTCCACATCGGTTTGTAGGGGTACAAGCTATGCTTTACACATGTGTTTCACTGTGGTATTCTAGCTAGGGACTGGGGTCGGTATGTGTAATTACAGTGTGACTACTGTATGGTCTGGTCTTACCAGTGAGGGATACACTTCTCATCTTGCCATCCAATACACATATTGCTGATTATCACATCCAGTATGCTTACCCCTCTTGTGGAAATGTTACATTTTTCATGTACATTTTGTTGTATGGATTCTGGGAACTTTTCTCAAACTGTGTCGGTGCTAGTATAATACAAGGAGTATAGTGACAAACTTGTCAAAAGCCGACTTCACACTTATTCAGACTGAGATGGTATAATTTAAGCCCACTGTGCCAGTGGAAACCACAACACACAATGCTGACTCATTCACAAATGCTTTCTAAAGACATCAACAAGAAAGTATGGACCATGCAAACCCAAATAAAACCAAGACACTCTCCAACAAGGGAAAGTGGCCTGTGTCGTGTACCCCAGCCATAAACAAAATGTATAACAAAAGAAGGAAACTAATGCAAGACGGAGCTAAATCTCCTAAAGGGGAGGCAGCTGTGATCAGCACTAGTAAAAAACTACATTCTCTCTGAAAAACATCCAAGGCCAACTTTGAGAAAGAATTGCCAAAAGAATTGCCAAAGACAATAAAGATAACCACAATGCCTTCTTCAGTTATGTCAGAAACCTGTGTGGGAACCCCCAGATATGCTCAGAGTTGGTACACAATGACAAAACTTTCACTGAGCCCACAGATATTGCCAACATTCTGGCAGACAGGTTCAGTGCAAATGTCTACCCTCCTTCACCCCCAAAAGAAGATAGTTATCACAGCTGAGTGTAACCTCACTGTCATCTCAGATGTCCAGGTGAGAGCCGCCCTCAGCAAAGAAAAGAACACAGCATCAATGGGACCTGATGGTATCCCCAGTTGCATGCTACGTGAACTCCAAGAGGAGATAAACCCATATATAACAATGCGATTTAACCTTAGCCTTGCTACAGGATATGTACCTGAACACTGGCGTACAACAACAGTGGTCCCACTCCACAAAGGAGGTGCCTCCAGAGACCCTGGGAACTACCACCCCATAAGCTTCACCAGCCTTATCTGCAAAGCTACGGGAAGAATCATTATGGAGATCATTAACGGAGACATTGGTGACCTACAGACTCTTGATCCCATCCATTTCAGCTTTGTAAAGGGCAGATCCTGCCTTTTGAACCTAGTTGACTATTTTGAAACTGTCAGTAGGGCCATTGATGAGGGCTAAGCAGTCCACACAGACTACCTGCACTTGGCTAAGGACTTTGACACAATACCCCACTCAGGCATCATAGACAAGCTCAACAACTTAAATATAAATCCATATGTCACAAGATAGGTTGCAAACTGGCTAAAAAAACAGAACCCATGAAGTCAACATTGCAGGTGCCTTGTCAGATTCAAAGCCAGTCACAAGTGGTGTCCCACAAGGATCTGTCCTGGGACCCCTCTTATTTGGCATTTACTTTTCAGATGTGAAAGCAAACATAGGAGGGTTGTGGCTGACAAAGTTGGCAGATGACTGCAAACTAGGCACCATAGTGAATACATCAGCCAACACACACATCCTACAGAATGCCCTCACAGACACAGATAACTGGTGCCGGAATCATGGCCTGGTTTGTAGCATGCTACAGACCACCCTCTCAAACTCAGGAAACCCACACAGCCTTCCTGAAGACACTGGAGAGTATGACTGTCTCTCCAAACACCATAATATTGGGTGACTTCAACTACCCAAACATAGACTGGGAACATTACTCAAGCCCCAACACCCTAGCCCAAAGGTTCCTGGAGTTCATAAACTCAAATGCTATGGAACAACTAGTCAGCATTCCCACAAGAGGAGATAATATCCTAGACCTGATCATCACAAACATGGGGACAAAATGCTCCACACCAGAAGTATATCCCTCATTGGAGAGATACCATAAACTAATCTCACTGGAGATCCACATCCCGCCCACAACCCCAGCAAAAAAGACCACAGTGAAGAACTTCTTTAAAGCAAACTTCACACTTCTTAAGACTGGAGTGGTATCCTTCAAGGCCCCCGAGCCAGTGGAAACCACAACCCACGCTGCTGAAACCCTTAAAAATGCCTTCTACGAGCACCTCCAGGAATGTATGGATCAAGCAATCCCTAATTAAAGGCAAGCGCACGGTCTGGTGGACCCCAGCCATAAACAAACTCTACAACAAGAGGAGAAAGCTACTACATGACAGAGCAAAATCCCTAAAAGGGAAGGCATCTCTGATCAATACTAGCAAATAACTACGATCACTCATAGAATCATCCAAGACCAACTTTGACAGAAAATTCGCTAAAGACACAAAAGACAATCATAAGGCCTTCTTTAGCTATGTTAGAAACCTGGGTGGAAACTCCCAGATATGCTCAGAATTAGTCCAAAATGATACAAAAATCACTGAACCCACAGACCTTGCCAACATACTGGCAGACAGGTTCAGTGCAAATTCCCAAAAGGAGAAATATCTATCCCACCAGAGTCTAGGCTCCCAAACATCTCAGATGCCCAGGTGAGAGCTGCTCTCTCTAAAGCAAAAAACACAGCATCAATGGGACCGGACGGTGTCCCCGGCTGTGTGTTACACAAACTCAATGAGGAACTAAACCCACACATAAGGCTGATGTTTAATCTTAGCCTTACTACAGGATACGTACCCAAAGACTGGCATACGGCAACTGTGGTCCCACTCCACAAAGGCGGTGCTTCTACAGACCCCGGAAATTACCGCCCCATAAGCTTGATGAGCCTTGTCTGCAAAGCTATGGAGAGGATCATAATGGGACTCCTAAATAAAGACATTGGGGACCTACAGACACTGGATCCTACCCAATTTGGCTTTGTCAAGGGCAGATCCTGCTTCTTGAACTTGGTCGACTTTTTCTAAACAGTCACTAAGGCCATTGATGAGGGTAAGGCAGTTCACACAGCCTACCTTGACCTAGCAAAAGTGTTCGACACAATACCCCACTCGGGCATCATAGAAAAGCTCAGCAGCTTAGATGTAAACCCATATGTCACAAGATGGGTTGCAAACTGGCTCAAGGACAGAACCCACAGGGTTAGAGTTGCTGGTTCCATGTCAGACTCTAAGCCGGTCACGAGTGGTGTCCCACAGGGCTCAGTCCTGGGCCCCCTCTTGTTCAGCATTTATTTTTCTGAAGTGCAGGCAAACATAGGGGAATTGTGGCCGACAATATTTGCAGATGACTGCAAACTGGGCGCCATAATTGACACTCCATCAGACACAGAAATCCTCCAGAGAGGTCTCATAGAAATGGATAACTGGTGCCAGAGCCATGGCCTTAAGCTAAATGCCACAAAATGTATAGTCATACCCTTTGGGAAAACCAAGGTAACCCCCAATTACCACATAGGTGGTAATCCATTAAACACAGAAGTTATACGCTGCCCGACTGAAGAAACTCCAGCTCTATTCAATCGCATACCGTCTGCTCAGAGGTGATCTGTGCCTGACATACAAGGCCATGTCCAACACGGAATTAATGGACATGCTCCACCTCAAAAATCCAAATCCACCAGAGCCACGAGAGCAAGAGACTTAAACCTCAACACGGATATAAATAGGATGCGCTGGAGGGACAGATTCATCACCCAGAGACTCCCTACACTATGGGACAGAATCCCAGTCCATGTGAGGCAGAGCCCCTCACTGACTCTGTTCAAGAGAAATCTTGACGAGTGGATGGGAGATCGTAGGTTTACCCCGGGAATCATCTCTGTGTCACTGCTGGACAGAGGCACAGCAAACTAATGGGTATATTATTCTCATGCTAAAGGGTGGTGAAAGCCACACACACTCTGGCTAGGCTTATGAATGCCCTAGGGCAGATAGCCTAGTATGAACCTATGAACCTATGACACTGACTGCCAAGTGATGTGTAGTCATCCCCTTTGGGAGGAACTAAGTACCCATAAACTAACACATAGACAGCAACCCAAGTAGATAGTGACCTCTCTTTTGACACCCATGTTGCCAAAGTGGTTAGAAAGACTTTCTATCTTGCCCACCTTACCATGAAGGGTTTTCCATCCAGATCAAAGGAGGTCATTGTACCCCTATACTCCTCCCTTATCAGGCCCATGATTGAATACAAAGCCCCATTTGGTATGTACCTCACCCAGCACTTCCAACAGCTGGAGAGACCCCAAACGTACGTCACCAAGAGGATCAAGGGTCTACAACATATGTCATATGCTTTCAAACTAAAGATACTCCAGCTCTATTCAGTAGCATCCCGCCTACTTACAGGTGATCTATGCCTGACATACAAAGCCATGTCCAATCAGGATTTGATGTACATGCTCCACCGCAAACAATACAAATCCACCAGAACCATGAGAGCTAAAGATATGAATCTCAGCACAAACATGAATAGGACATGCTGGGGATAGATTCATAACTCAGAGGCTTCCCACACTCTGGAACAGAAGCCCAGTTCATGTTAGACAGAGCCCCTCACTGACTGTCTTCAAGATAAATCTGGAGAAGTGGATGTGAGATTGTAGCTTTACCCCAGGGGTCCTCCCTGTGTGACTACTAGACAGAGGCACAGTCAATTAATTCTATTAAGTAGAGGGCTCATCAATGTGTCACTACTAAGTCAGAGGCACAGTATTCAGAATCTATTCTGTACACTTATTACCACAATAAGGGGTGGCAATAGCCACATCACTATGGCTAGGCTTATAAATGCACTAGGGCAGATAGCCTAGTACTAAACTATGAAACTATTAAACTACATGGTGTATGTCTAGGTAGGTTCAGTCAAGCAATATAATGCGGTTTTGGGGTCTTGATATCTTCATGTATTCCACCATAGGCCTGGTGCAGTTCCTGCTATTAGGACAGTGGTCTGCAGCAGGCTATATACTGGTAGGCAGTTTTAGCCATTGGTATTTGACCATGGCTAATCCATGCTGCTTCTTGTTGTGGTACCAACATGGGGGTGTGGTTATCCATGACATTTATTGCTAGTCACCCTCGTTTTGTAGCTTGTTCCATGTTTTGCAGCTGTACAGCACTGTATGAGGTGTGACCTGGTAGTGTTAGGGTGCTGATGTGAGCTTTGACCCAGTTTTCTATTACAGCACTGATATCTACATTCTCCATACTGTGTGCGTTTACACTGCATGCTTCTTGCTGTTTAGACTTCTAGCATTGGGTAGCATTACATCTAGGTTCCTATCCCTTGTGGTACCTATGAAGGTGGGTTTGTGTTTTGAGAGTTACATATTCAGGGCATGGTTTGGGTACTGATGGCCTTTGCCAGCATCCATGGGGCATAGACTGCTAGGTACACACCACCCCTGGCAGGTGGGGCATCATGTCATGCCCACATGTCTTCCCAGCCTGAAAGAGACTGGCTCCACTTTGACTAGCTGCATTACTTCAGCCACTTATTGCACTTGATCATCCCATCATCATTTTGTGGTTCATGATTGGTGAGGGTGGATGTTAGTCAGGGTCCTCAGGTGTGCATATGGTACATGGCGTTACATTACTTAACACACAGCATTCTTGCCTCAGGTGGTGCTGCAGGGCTGCCTCTGTCGGATGCACATATCACTGTCCCTGTACATGTGTGTGAGCAGGGCATGTCAATGTATGCATCCATGTTATTATTTGAGTGAGTCGGAGGGGGTATCAGTCCCAGTGTTCCTACTGAGCCAGTGTATGTGCTATGCGTTGCCTCTTTGCCAAGGCCAGGGCATACTGGGCACGCCTCCTTCTGCCTACTGGGGCAAGGTCAGGTTGTTCCTCCTCCGAGTCACCCTCTGCCTGTGCTGGCCTTGGCAATGGTGGGGGGATGTTTGGCCCGGCCCTATGCTGGTCCTGCTGCAGCTGTTTCCGCAGGATCATATTATGTAGCATAGCACATATCATGATCATTTGGGTACATGTAGTTGGTGTGTACTGCAAGGCTCCACCAGATGTGTCCAGACACCGGAACCGTGACTTGAGCAGCCCAAACACACTCTCTATGACATTACGTGTTTGTGCATGTGCCTCATTATGGTGTTCCTGTTCAGGTGTGTGTGCGTTTCTGATGGGTGTCATCAGCTACGGCTCCAGTGCATAACCTGCATCCCCCACTAGGTGTCCGTGTGGGAAGTCCCCACTGGCAAATGATTGGTACAGCTGGTTCAGATGCCAGATGTGGGAATCATGGTAGCTCCCAGAGCAGCCAGCACACACATTGGGCATCGCACACGACCTGGCAGTTGGAGAGTAATCCCTTGCGGTTAATGTAGGCTCTACCCTGCTCACCAGCTGGTGCTTTGATGCGTATGTGCGTGCAGTCTATTGCACCCAGTACCTCAGGGTATCCTGCTATTTGCTGGAAGAGACGCATATTGCTGGCCACAACATCACAGGCATTGAGGAAATGTACATGATCACTGACATGTGCTGACATGGCATCCAGGAACTGGTGCAGTACCCTGGAGGCTGATGCTTGTGATATCCCCATCATATCACCAGTTGGTCTCTGGAAGGTACCTGTTGCTAGTATTCGTAAGCCAACACACACCTTGGTTTCCACTGGGATGGGTTCCCCTCTGTTGGTTGTGTGTGTGAGGCGTGGCCTGCACAGCTCAACAATTTGCTGCAGAAGGTCTCTGTCCACTCTGTAGCGCTCTACTATCTCCAGTTCATGTAACCCATGGTAGGTGACCCTGGGCCTGTATACTCTTCTCCTCAGTCTGAGTTGTCTGTCAGCATCTGCATTGTCACCACCCTCAGCAATTCGCCTATGTCTGATTATAACAGCTATGGCAGCCCCTAGCATTTCTGCTCTGAGTTCAGCTTTTTCAGTTTTCAATTGTGATGGCTTACTCCTTTCTTGCAGTATCTCTTCAGAGAAACACCCTGCAGTGCTGTTTAAAGTGTTTTAAGTGCTGGGTTGGGCTTCTAGTCTGCCTGTGTAATTGCCTGCTTCCAATTGTTATCACCAATTAACTCCAGCAGTATTCCCTGACAGTTTCCTAGTAATCTGGTTGTTTCCTTTTTCCCCTCCGTTTCCTCAGGGGGAGCAATGTGCACACCAGCATAAGCACGCTCACAGTGGTTTACACGCGCGCACACATTCTTACACGGTCTGGGCTTGGCTGATTCATGTTAAAACGCGTGCACACAGCCTTATACATCAGGCAACAGGCTTCCTGATGTTTACATTGCCTTACACACGTGCACGCCCGCGCAACCCGTTTTAGACGGTTTGCTACATGCTCCCACATGTTGAACCTGCCGCGCATGCACGTATATCAAGAAATTTTGAGTGTAGGGATAGTGTACACCCTCTATTTCTTGACTTTCCTAGTATTCTGTTGGGACACGCCTCTTCTCCCTGATGTCTGTCTGTCATCTACCACGTTACACTGCCCTCCAATGTGATACATTTATTTCTATCATTCCCCTCTGTGATGTCACCTACCTCTTACTCTATTCCTCCCCCTTCTCTAAGTCTTACACTACTCGAAAAGTGCTCATTAGCTTATGTGGCAGTGTGATTCAGTATTGTAACCCTCATTTACATAGGATTGCCTAGTAATGCTTAGTTACATGTCTTACACGGAGCTTCCCCCCCTTGACAACCACTGCACGGTGGACATATTGTTTTTGGTCTGCTGGTCCCTGCATTGTCATTTCATGTAATACATAAAACCCACAATTGTGGGCTTATAAGCTTCGGTTTTCGATTTTAGACAGCGCACCCCATTTGCGCGGGTGTGCGCTGCAGTTAAACATCATAATCCCCCGAAAAAAAAAATTGATTTTAAATAATTTTGCATCCCTTTTTAATGCCAATGGCCACATATTTGGCCATTGGCATGCTAGATGACACATATGCAACCTTTATTTGGAGCTGACATAGCTCCGTTGTAAATTTTGCAGAAATGTACTCAGTTGTCAGCTGAGTACATTTCTGCAGCTAAAACGTCCATTACACGGACTGCTTTGGGCTTCCTGGATCGCTCAAATACCTCATTTGCATATCTTTCAACTGCAAATGAGGTATTGAGCATTTCCCACGCCCAGTCCGTGTAAGAGACGTTTTAGCAGTCTCTTACACAGAGGTTTGGGCTGTTCCTGGATCGGGAGGCTTACACTACTCTTGAACTCTGTGTAAGCCTTCCTGAATCCTGTCCGATATTTTATGGCTCATGATGGTCTATAGTATTTATGTGTCTGATGTTATTATATTCATCCATTATCCCAGGAATATAGATACACACACACACACACACACACACACACACACACACACACACACACACACACACACACACACACAGTACTAGTTTGTTCTGAAGAAATGTGCGCTGGTTGTTAGCTCACCCTATAAAGAAAACAGGCCAATATGCATACATATTGGTAAGGTGTAGATTCAAGTCCCCATAAAAGAAAGCTCTCATTATATTCTTAGCATTATGTCTTTCACACATGGTCAAAAATGCTGATCTACATACCTGCTTATTGACATTAACAGACATTTTGTGCATGTTTACGAATAACGTGATTCTTTGCTGGATTTCTATGAATGTCTTTGTAATCCAGAATGTTCTGCCAACAGCACCTGCTTTACTACAGTCTTATATGTAAAGCTTGGAACAGACTAGTATATTTCTAGCAAGACGTTTTGTTGAATATGCTAACATTTGCAAAATTAATTTCATGTATAATTGTGTCATTCCTTATTAAAGTGACTTCAACAACCTTCTCATCCTTATATTTAGTGGGAGTCAGATGGTCAGACATATAATTGGAATGCAGAACAGGAAGATATACTGATATCTTGTATGAATTTGATTTATGATGTGTACTTTGGCAATAAATATCTGTACATATTTTTATGTCCTCCCACAGAAAATACATTACCGTGTCCCTGATGTACAGCACATTGTAGTTGTCTGTTAACAGCAGCTATGTGATACATGACAATGCTCCACCCTCTGAGGAATGAAAGTTTTCATTTGGGGTTTTCAGTTGCAATGACTGTGCGGACATACATTCATTTTTGTAACTTATTTTCTTAAATGCACAGCACATTGTCCATTTTGTAAAGCCTAAGTCATGATTTGTATTAGTACCTCATCCGTGCACATCATAACTCCAAGTCTTTTCACTGCATTCCCTCACCATACACTGTCACGCAAGATGGATTAACTAGGCAGGTAGATGCCAGGGTTAGAGTGAGAATGTAACTTAGAGATGTAGGTTTGAATCTCAGGTGATCCAATCTGTGTTCAGTTCTGTTCCAAGATGTGTGCGTAACATTACAGAATGTGTATGGTGATTCTGTGATGTTCTTCAAGAGAAACATTTTGAGAACCTGGACTGAGCAGTGTATATCACTGTTAATTAAGAACTACATAATTCATAGTTGCTGTTTTCTTTTTGCAGGTAATGGGGACAGGATTTTGAACTATGCCTTGTGCATCAAAGTAGATGCACAAGCTGGAGGAGCAACAGAGGGAGAGAGAGGTATGTTGGTTACTTTATCTGTTCTTGTAAATAAAATATATATGATCCTTATTACAGGCTAGTATTTTTAACATTACCACATATGTTGCTTATAATGCAGGAATACCAATCATGCTTCAGTAAGGTAAGTGCAATAATCACACAGCACCTATGCTTACAAGTCTGATTTAAATAAAAATATTTTTAAATATCATTTAACAGCAACCCGTGTTATCTACAGATAGGTTATGAAATGTAGGCCACAGCCTAAATGTTAGTCAGTTGTGTGTAACTGCCACAGTGAGTTTGATGTTGATGTTTCACATACAAGTTTATAGTGCCTTGCCTGCTGTTTCTAATGCATATGTTGGTACCTTTCTATGGGTGGATGTAGTTCTCATTTGAAGAATCTGTTGGGCATATCCTGCCTTCTCACATACTTCACTTGGTGTCTGTTGTGTCAGTGTTCACACTATCACTGTGTGTGGCATGCCCTTGTTCAACATGTGTATCGCATCTGCCTAAAACACCTCTGATGGTTTTGTTAAAACATACTTGTATCCTGTGTTTGGGAATTCTTGTGCACATAGGCATTTCTTTGCACCATTTCATAATCAACAAGCAGTATCAGTAGGTTTGCATTTTTGCAGGGTAGTGATTGGTAATAAATGTATGTAAGTGATGTATACATTTGTAGAAAGATAATAATGTTTGTACAACATATACTAGATTCTCATGTTATACAGGCTGCCATTGTGTTTAGGATTGAACATTATCCTTAAACTGATGTTGGGTCAACCAGTGACCATGTTGCCTGGCTCAAGCCATCGTATGGCTTTTACATTTTCCACAGTATTGTCATTTCGCTCTGTCTTCATTTTAACAATGTTAATTGGTGGCTGTTCATATGACTCATTATATGCACAGACACATGGAATACTTTTGACGTTCACACACAAACATAACTATTCAGGGCACACATTGGTATACTGTCAGACAGTCATCTGGACAATTTACTGAGGCATACAGTAGTATTAACAATGCAGGTCCTAGTGTTACTGTTACGTTGTCATTTTCCAAGTGTTGTTTTGCAGATTAGATTTATGTAAATGTTGCATGAGCCAGTATCAGAGTATGCTTCACTTCAAAATGTCAAGATGTTATGTGATCCTATCTCGCCTACATTCTGTACTGATGGGTTCGGAGCCGATCCTCGGCTCCGACTCGGCACGCTATACTATAGAGCGAAGTCTCTAATTGGCTGAGCTATCTCACATCCCAGGATGCACCACCACTACCTCCCCAGATCTCGTTTGCCGCTTGATAGCAATAGACGTGGTCTCGACTTGGCTGGGCTAAGTACTCTTTACTGACAAGTTTTCTGTCAGAATTTCTCTAATTTTTCACCCAAAAGCTGTTTTAACAGCTACTTATCACTTGTTTTGTGTTTGTTTTGTGAAATAAGTTGTGTGAATTTTCTTGGCCTTAGGTTCCCGCTTTAACTGGTAGGGGTTTCCTTGCGCTCTACTTCGGGCCATGTTCAGGCCTTGGTGTTGCTAAAATTGTTGTTAAATTTTGTGTGTGGTTCTTGTTCCTCTAACGTCTAAGTCCCCTTTTTAGTTAGAGGGGCCTTGCCCTCGCGCTCTGTTAGAGCGTTGTTATAGTTTCTCCTGTGTGTCTGTATCTGAGCTTTTTGGTCGATCCTGCTTAAGTTAGAGGGATTTGGCTCTCTGTGTGCTTAGTTTTTTGTCCCTAGTTGGTTTTTGGTGTCTTTCTAGTGATGGCGAAGGAACATAGACCTTCGGGATTTAAAAAAATGTACCAAGTGTGGGTACAAGATGTCAATAACGGATGATCACTCTCTGTGTGTTTATTGCTTAGGGCCTAAGCACCTTCAAGAGTCGTGCAGTGTATGCCATGCCTTTTCTTCCCATGTCCTCTAAGAGAGGAAAAACATTGATATTGAAAGGGATGATCTCTCCTTCCTTTGAGGAGGCTTTATCTTCTTCCCCCTCTCCTTCCAGGAAGAAGTAGTCTTCGGCTCCGACCAGTCCGTCGGAGCCGACAGCAAAGAAATCAAGGCAGGCTTCTCAGTCGGCTCCACAGACTTCGGAGCCGAGGTCGGAACGGTCTGCCTTGGTGCCTCCAGCCTCGACTCCTCTGTCCTCGGAGCCTAGCGCTCGAGCATCGAGAGGTGGGTCACCTTCTTCGGCTCCAATGGTTTGGCGAGAAAGGTCGCACACTCAGACTCTTCTACCTCGGCGCCGAAGTCCCCGTCGGCTCAGAGGGAAATTGCTGTGCTGGTGGAATCTCCCTCGGCGCCGATACTAGTTGAGACTATTCGGAGCCGGTCCCCCAGTCTTTCGGAACCGGCGGAGAAGTCAACTCTGGCCCGATCGGTCTCTTCTCGGTCCTCGAGGATGTCCGATTCGGATATTGACAGGGTACTTCAAAGGCTGTTTCAGTCTCCAGTCTTCCAAAAGTTAGTATCGGCTCCAGCCCAGTCGGCTCCGGAGCCGATTGTCCACCCTGTTGTTTTGTTTCCTCCTCCAACAGCCTCGGCACCGTTGGAGTCAGTGCTGGTGGAGCCGGTGGAGGTTTTCGGGTCGGCTCCAACCCTTACTCCAACCCCGACCTTCGGGTCAGAGTTCGGTACACGGACCTCCTCGGCCGGCCCCGGGGGTGAAGCTTCGGGTCCGATGCTTTCGGTTCCGAGCCTCCCTCTTGGTGCTTCGGCTGCAGGAGTGCCTTCTACTGTTGTGGCCTCGGGGGTCGGACCTTTCCAGGACTCGGGGGGGGGGGGGGGTCCGGCCTTCAGGGCCATGAGGAGTGCTTTAGCCAAATCTTCCTTGGCTACCTCCACCATCTCTCTGGCACCTTCCCTTGGCATGGAGACTTGTTACTTTGTTGTCCCCCTGTCTCAAGACAGCGGAGCCCTGGGGCCCGAGGTCACCCCCATTGGGGATTCCTCCCTTCCTGGGGGTCCTTCCAAGGCTTTTTCGGAGCAACCTCCCAGGAAGAGACAGTGTAAGAGGAAGCACGGCGACTCACCTGATGAGTCTCTCACCTCGGACACCGACCTCGATGATGCGGAGGGGTCCCCCAAGTCATCCTCGGATGATGTCTCCTTTGTGCACATCTTAGAAATCCTCAAGCAACGAGGCGACTGGCAGTCCAAACCCCCTTCCGCTGAGGAGTCGGTATTCCTCAAGGCCTTCGGGGCTCAGCCTTCCGCCTCCTGGATATCTCCGCCCTTCGATTTGATCTCTCGAAGGGCGTGGGAGCACCCGGATTCTGTGGAACCGGTGCCAGCTCGCCCGAATAAATTTGTCAGCCCCCCCAGAAAAGGAATTCTTATCTAAAGGTGTGGCCGTAGATGCCCTGGTGGTGGCATCTGCTACCCAGCAAGATGTGGCAGAGGCTTCGACGTCCGTCCACCCTCCTAATAAAAAGAGTCCAGTAGTATGGATCGGTACGGGAAGCACACCCTTACTTCAGCAGCCTTTACCTTAAGGTCTCTGAATTACCTTACGCACTTCACCAGACTTCAGAGGGATCTGGTCAAGGAGCTTTCAGATACCCTCTCTGGTAACCTACCTGAGCAGTTGGCCCAGACGGTTAGCTCTCAGTTGGCTACTCTATCATCAATATCGAACTCGTCCATGAGGCTCATTTCATATGCGGCCGAGGAGAGTAAGCAGCAGTACAGGTGTTGCTCTATGGAGACAAGCCTGGCTCCGCCTGTGTCATTTTGCGGAGGCCTTCAAGTCTTCCTTTGCCGATGCTCCCTTTGATGGGTCCTCCTTGTTTGGACCCAAGGTAAAGGACACCTTTGACCCGCTGTGAACAAGAGGGTAAGACTTTGACTGCCGTAGGGGCATGGTTTTCCACTCCCTTCCGGCCTTATCCCAAGGCTAGAAGAGGGGGGAAAATGTGGTTCTGCAAATCTCAGAAGACTTACCCCTCACAGCAGGATGATCCCCCTTCTAGAGGCAGAGGAGGGGGAAATTTTTCAGGAAGATGCCGTCCCAGAGGCGGCAGAGGCCCCCGCAACACTGGAGACCACGAGTCCTTTTGTGGCTCCTCAACCTTCCAGCATCCCTGAAGGATTGCTGGACTGCGCCGCTCCGGAGCCAGTCTGGGGTAGTTTTTCGAGGCACCTAAAGGCCTGGGAGAATATCACTCAGGACCAATGGGTGCTCCAGATCATTACTGGAGGTTACAACATCCCCTTTCCTCAGCCCCCACCACCATCCCGGAAAATCCCGGACCCACCACCCAGTCAACGGGATCTCGCAGCCATCGAAATTTCAAAGCTTCTTCAAAAAGGAGTCATCCAACCGGTCCCCGAAGACCAGACCGGATTAGGGACTTACTCAAGATTCTTTTTGGTGCCAAAAAAGACCAGGGACATGAGGCCCATCTTGGATCTCAGCAAACTCAACCGTTCTGTCAAGAAGTCCAAGTTCCGGATGGTCACCTTACAATCCATTCTCCCGCTGCTGGAGGAAGGCGTTTGGATGTGCTCCATAGATCTCAAGGACGCCTATTATCATATCCTGATCGATCAGGCGTCCAGGAGACACTTGCGCTTCAGCCTGGGAGACTGTCATTTCCAGTTCCGCGCACTGCCCTTTGGTCTCACCACAGTCCCCCAGAGTGTTCACCAAATGTTTGGCGGTGGTGACTGCTCACCTGAGAAGTCTAGTATTCCAGGTGCTTCCATACCTAGACGACTGGCTCCTAACTGCCACTTCCAGGCGTCTACTCTTACAGAACCTAGCAGTGGAGTAGAGATAGACTCAAAGCAAATGCGGGTCTATCTTCCTACAGAGAGAATTGTAATCTCAAGTCCGAGCATTGCTCTTCAAACGCTGAGCCCCAGCCAGGATGGTCCTACAACTGTTGGGTTCCATGTCGACTACCGTTCTCCTAGTTCCCTTAGCAAGATTGCATATGAGGATTCTCCAGTGGCTCCTGTCAGTCCAGTGGTCGTATCAGGATCTCCCTCTCAGTCACCTCATTATGATCACGGACACGTGCAAACAGGACCTCCGTTGGTGGCTTCTTTCCTCCAACCTGGATCAGGGGTGACCCTTCGTTCCTCCACCACCAGTGGCCACTTTGACTAAGGACGCCTCCCAGACGGGGTGGGGGGGACATTACCTGGGCAGGTCGGTCCAAGGCAAGTGGCACCCCGACGAGAGTTCCCTCCACATCAACATACTGGAAATGAGGGCGGTGCTCCTATCTCTACAAGCACTACACCGTTACCTCCCCCAGGGCATGATTGCAGTTCAGTCCGACAACATGTCAGTAGTCTGGTACCTGAACAAGCAGGGAGGGACCAGGTCCTACCCCCTTTGCAGAGAGGCCATGAAAGTATGGGATTGGGTGGTTGCAACCAACTGTTTCTTGGTAGCAACACACATCCCGGGGAGATCCAATGTGATAGCCGACAGACTGAGCAGAACTATTCTCTCCCTGCACGAGTGGTCTCTGAACGACAGAGTGGCAACTCAGATCTTCAGAAGATGGGGAACTCCTTGTTGCGACCTCTTTGCAACTCCTCTCAACACGAAATGTCTACAGTTCTTCTCTCTCACCCCAGTACCGGGGGGGATTCCCAAGGACACCCTAGTCCAAGCTTGGCCCACCGGCCTACTGTACGCCTTTCCACCGGTTCCCCTTCTTCCCAAGGTGATCCAGAAGGCGATTCACTTGCAGTGCAAGATGATTTTAGTTGCCCCATACTGGCCTCGTCAATTCTGTCTGCCCTTTCTTCGGAAATACGTACTGGACGGTCCATGGCTCATGGACCAGGTTCCAGACCTCTTGATCCACCAGTCGGGACAGCTCCATCAGTCCCTTCACTCGTTGAGGTTAACAGCTTGGCTCCTCCACTTCAGACCATAGTCAGGAACCAGGTTTTGGACTCGGAAGTCATACATATCTTGTCCTCGGCCCACAAGAATTCGACTAAAAAAATGTACAACAGCAAATGGAAGAGATTCGCCATTTGGGCCCAACTCCGGGGCTTAGATCCCATTACTGCCCCGGTGTCAGAAGTTTTGAAATTTTTAGCTTCCTTATTCAATCAAGGTTCTTCGGTCTCTACCATTAAGGTTCAATTGGCAGCTATTTCTAATTTTCATAAAAGTATAGACCCACCTTTGATGAGCAATAAGTTGTGTAAAGCCTTCATGAAAGGTGCTGGGCTGCTACGACCTCCGATTTCTCATCCCGCTCCACCGTGGGATCTTAATTTCGTATTAGGTGCTTCGACCTCTTCCCCCTTCGAACCGGCAGCAACTTGTGACTTGAAATTTCTTTCTTGGAAGACAGCTTTTTTGGTGGCAATTACATCAGCCAGAAGAGTTTCGGAACTTCAAGCCCTATGTGTCAAACCACCGTACCTGGTTTTTCACAAGGATAGAGTATCCCTCAGGCCTAATCCATCCTTTGTTCCCAAAGATTGTTCTAGTTTTTGTCTTCAACAGTCATTGGAACTCCCAGTTTTCTTCCCAAATTACTCAGACAGAGCGGAATACATCTTTCATTCATTGGATGTTCACAGGCAATTGCGTTTCTACCTAGATAGGACGCACCAAACACGGTAAACAGATCAGTTATTGGTGTCCTTTTCGGACAATAAATTGGGCAAAGCCGTCACGAAGGTCACTATTGCCAAGTGGATCAGAGACTGTATCAGTCATTCTTACCTTCTTTCTAAGAGAGCTTGCAACCACTGTTAAAGCTCATTCTACAAGGGCTATGGCCACTTCGACAGCCTTTCATTCCAAGCTTGCCATTAGTGACATTTGTGCTGCGGCTACCTGGTCTTCTCCTCACACCTTCATTTCTCATTACAAATTGGATGTGGCATCTCGGGGGCGAGCTTCCTTCGGTTCCACAGTTCTCAGGAGTGTTTTCCAGTGAGCCACCCAGGAATCAGGTGCTAGGGATGCTGTCCCATCAGTACAGAATGTAGGCGAGATAGGATCCCATAACATCTTTTAGTTATGTACTTACCATAACTTTAGATGTTTGGGATCCATCTCGCCTACATTCCTAATAACCCACCCTCCTTCCCCCTGCCTTGGAGATCAGAAGAGACCGGACGGCTCAGTTTAGCCGTTTCATCTTGAAACGCCTGGCAATGTTATTTCAACTGTCTATGAGTGTGGGCATGTGTGCGGACAAAAGTACAGTTTTGTACCTACCATAAATGTAGATGTTCGAGGATTCCATTGCTGCAGTCCTGACTATTGGGGTATAGTCCGCGTCCAGTCGGCCCGAATACCAGAGTATAAGGCTGACGTCGGTCAGGGCGCATTAGACTGACGTCAGTACGTCAGGGTACTAATGCGCATGACCGACGTCATATCCTCAGTCTTTTCTTGCCCCAGATGTCAGAAGACCCTAAAAAGACAAGTCCCCAAAAAACCTGCACCAAAAACATGTACAATATATACAACAATATATATATATATATACAGAAATATAAGCATGTAAACTCACCTACACAACCACCCCTAAATACAGAGGGGAAGGAGGGAGGGTAAATTGGACTGCAGCAATGGAATCCTCGAACATCTACATTTATGGTAGGTACAAAACTGTACTATGTTCTTCGTCTTCCATTGCTGCAGTCCTGACTATTGGGTAGAATCCCAAAGCAGAGGTAAGGGAGGCTGGCAAATTACAAAGAAGTAGGAGCTGACAACATGCCTTGCAAAACAGCTGTGGCAAAACCAGCCCTAGACTTAGAGTAGATAGGAAGGTGATAATGCTTAGAGAAAGTATGCACTGAACTCCAAGTAGCTGCTTCCAAAATATCCTTAGTTGCCACCCCCCTTAGAAATGCTGTTGAAGTGGCAGTAGCCCTGGTGGAATGAGGCCTAATCCCAGCTGGAATCTCCTTGCCATGATGGGAATAACAAAATGCAATGCAAAAACCAATCCACCTAGAAATAGTTTGTTTTGACACAGGCTTGCCCTGAGAACTCAAAGCAAAAGAAACAAACAACTGCTGAGACTGCCTAAAATCCTTAGTCCTGCTTAAATAATAACGCAATTGCCTGTGTACATCTAAAGTGTGCAAAATCTTTTCCCCTTTATTTTGAGGGTCTGCAAAAACGTAGGCAAATGAATAGTTTGGTTTAAAGCCACACTAGAAACCACCTTAGGCATAAAAGAAGGATTAGTGCGTAATGATACCCTATCCTTATGGAAAATCAAAAAAGGCTCTACTGCCATAAGGGCCTGCAACTCAGACACCCTTCTTGCAGAAGTAATGGCCAACAGAAAAGCAGTCTTCCATGACAAGTATTTCAATTCAGCAGTAGCTGCAGGCTCAAAAGGTTGTAGAGTAAGTTTTTCCAACACAAAATTGAGATCCCAAGCAGGAGTAGGAGCTCTCGTGGGGTCTTATGTTCTTTGCCCCTCTAAGAAACTGCTTGAACAAAGGATGCGAAAACAAAGGTGGGTCACAATCATAGTGAGCTGAAATTGCTGCAGCATGAATCTTTATGGAAGAGAAGGACAAACCTTTGTCCAATAATTCAGTAAGATATTGAACAGCCACACTCAAATTAGGCTCAGAAATCTCCAAATTCTTTGCTGTACTCCAAAATAAAAATCTCTTCCATTTTTCTGCATACACTTTCCTTGTACTAGGTCTTCTAGCTTCCATAATCACATTTAAAACTTGTTGAGGAAGTTGAGACCTGCTGTATTTCAACACAGAATATGCCAAGCTGTTAGATGAAGAGAGTGTAGCTTGACATTGAGCAAATGACCGTCCTTCTGAGATAACAGATGAGGAATTAGAGGTAAAGGCCATGGAGGCTTCTTCACCAGACTCCGTAGTAGAGGGTACCAGTGTTGGCGAGGCCAGTCTGGAGCTATCAAAATCATCCTTGGCCTGTCTTGTCTGACCTTTAACAGTACCTTTGGAAGAAGAGGTAGAGGTGGAAAGGCATACACATGAAGGTTTTTCCAACTGAAAGACAGAGCATCCACTTTCCAAGCTGTGTGATGAAACCCCTTTGTGCAATACTTTGGCAGCTGGTGGTTTAGTGGAGAAGCGAACAGATCTATGTCTGGAGTTCCCCATGACACTGTCAGTTTCTGAAATACATGAAGATCCAGTTTCCACTCGTGGGGATCCATGATTTGTCTGCTTAACACATCTGCTAAGGAGTTCTGTGCTCCTGGCAGAAACCTTGCCTGAAGAGTTAGTTGCAGGCTTAGCGCAGTCTCCCATAAAATCATTGCTTGCCTGCATAGAGGATAAGAATGTGTTCCCCCTTGCTTGTTGATGTACCACATGACAGTTGTGTTGTCTGTTAGAATCAACACCTGCCCTGGAAGAAGTAACTCCTTGAAAGCCATTAATGCAAACTGGACTGCTAACATCTCTTTCATGTTGATATGTAGATGCTGTAGTCTGGCAGGCCACTTGTCTTGTATCCACTTTCCATTTAGATGAGCTCCCAAGCAATGTCCGAGGCATCTGTCGTTAAGATCTGACTTGCCTCTGGCGGGTCACAGAGAGTCCCTTGTTTAGGTGACATTCCTGAGCCCACCACAAGAATTCTTTTGAAGGCAAGGTATTATTTGAATGACAGTGTCCAAATCCTGGCAGTGCTGTGTCCATACATTTTGAGATACCATTGTAACTTCCTCATATGCAGTTTGGCATTGGGAAGCACCAGAATACAAGATGCCATGAACCCTAATGCTTGAAGGACTGTCCTTGCAGTCAGCACGGACTGATGAGATAGTTGATGGAAGTAAAGTGACAGACTCTTTTGTTTGTCCGGGGTTAAAAGGCCATCTGGGCTGCTGTATTCAGTCTCACACCCAGAAAGCACATGTCTTGAGAGGGTACTAGACTGGACTTTATTTCGTTCACAGAATACCCTAGGCATCTTAGCACTGCGATAACATATTCCAGGTGCTGTAGAAGAACTTCTTTTCTTGAGCCAGAATCAGGCAGTCGTCCAAGTAAGGATAGATTTGAATTCCTTGAAGCCTGAAATAAGCTATCACTGGAGCCAGAACCTTTGTGAATACTCTGGGCAGTAGATAAGCCAAAGGGCAATGCAGAGAACTGATAATGAGAATTTCCAGCTCGAAACCGCAGATACTTCCTGCAACTTAGCCTTATAGGCACATGAAGGTAAGCTTCTTTGAGATCTAAAGTTACCATCCAGTGATTTTTGCCCAGCAGAGGTAAAAGCTGTTGTAACGTCAACATCTTGAACTTGGGAATATCCAGATAAGTGTTGAGGATAGATAAATCCAAAATTGGTCTCCACGTGTTTCCCTTCTTTGGTACAAGGAACAGGCGGGAATAAAATCCTAGGCCCCTTTCTGATACAGGGACTGGCTGAATGGCCCCTATGTGAAGTAACTGAGAAACTTGCTTGTGAGCCTCTTTTCTTTGTGGAGGAGGAACGTCTGGCATGCCTTTGAAAGGGGGCATTGTATGGAAATAAAACCTGTAACCGTGGTGAATGATATCCAACACCCATTTGTCTTGAGTAATTAAATCCCAATTTTCTTTGAAAAGAGACAGTCTTCCTCCTAAAGGAGCTGCCAAACGTGAATCTGCTGGCAGCTGAAAAGACAGGTCATTGGGTCTGTTTACGAAAGGACTGACCCCTGCCCTCACCAGAAGTCTGAGCAGGTGAACTCCCTGTTCTAGGCCTAAAAGAACCTTGAGCCCTGCCCCTACCACGTCTAGACCTACCCCTAGACTGAGAATCATAAGCAGGGTATGTCCACCCCTTAGCAGGCCAATTTCTACTAAATTTCGGTGGCTGCACCTGCAAAAAATCTTTAACAGTTTGCATAGACTTAGCTTTGTCCTCCATTTTCTTTAAAACTGCTTCCACAGGTGATCCAAACAACACATCAGACTGTAAAGGAGCATCCAAAATCCTTGTCTTAACATGCTCAGCTAAATTCTGATCCTTCAACCAGGCATGCCTGCGAAGAACAGAACTGGTAGCAGCCACCCTCGAGGAGGCCTGTACAGCATCAAAACCACATTGCAAAGAATGCTTACCCACTTGTTCAGACACATGAACCAAATCCAGCAACTCTTTACACTCAATACCTTCCGCCAAAGCATCCACCTTAGATTTCAATTGTGAAAGGAGATAATTCTGATATTTTAGCATGTGAAACTGACAATTCAAAGCTCTCATGGCTAGAGTGGAAGAAGTATACACTTTCTTTCCCCACCTATCCAAAGCCCTTGCCTCTTTATCAGTGGGAACAGGATTTTTAACCACAGAAGCCTTTACACCCTTAGGCCCTTGAGAAATAGTTTCTGGGTCCGCCCTAGGACTCTTAAACAAATATTTATGAGCTTCGGGCACCCTATAATACCTATCAGGCTTAACAGGAGCAGGAGGCAAAGAATCAGGGTTCAGGGAAGCCTCTGCAAAAACATCTTCCACCACATTCAACACAGGAGGAATAGCTAAAGGCCTATGCTGGGGTAAAACAAGAACTCCTAAGCCTTTTCCTGGAGTCAGAGTAATCCTGGCCTTCCCATTTAAAGTGCTCCCTCATGGAATGCAAGGTCTCTGAAAATGAGAAATCCTCAGGCGGAGAAGCTGTAGGAGTGGAATCATCCACATCAGAATCAGAATAAGTGGGATACTCCTGCATATCTTCCACAGAAGATTCTGAAGCCTCTGAACACTGTTCAAAACTATCAAACTCCGGTTCCACCCTAGGCCTCTTATCAGGCGGGGGCATAGAACCCCTAATCATAGTAATCAAATCTTCTGCCATTTTAAGCATATGTTTCTTAGGTACAGAACCCGAAATGCTAGGAGAAGCCCCCACTGAAGCTGAACTAGGCCTACCTCTTAAAGAAGTTTTGGCAACAGAAGGAGAAGCTCTAACTACCTTGGGAAGAGAGGGAAGAACAGTCACCTGAGAAGCCCCCTCAGCCTGGCCTACCTCCTGGGAAGGCACATCCTGTAAGAGTATAGTTTCTGCCTGGGACTCCATGGAAACTCCTGGCAAAACCTCCGGCTCCACTGAGCCTTCTAAAGAACCGACGTCCGGGACTGCCGGTTCCTCGACCCTAGGCTTCACTGTTTTATCCTTGCGCTTCTTGGAGGAAGCGGGCGTCGGAGCATCCGACGGCATTTTATAATTGCAACGCTTCCCAAACACTAACCTGGCACAGTCTAACCTCCTCTTAATAGTGCGTTTGTTAAACCTAGCACAAGAGCGGCAACCAACAACATCGTGCTCAGGCCCTAAACAAGGTATACACAAGGTATGATAATCCCTATGAGGTATCTGTTTCCCACAAGAAATACAGTTATTCACTTTTTCTGACATCCGGTAAAATACTGAGGCAAGAAAAACCAAAATGTTCTAGCGGGTACTTAGCCAACTCTGTTTCGGTCTGAAACTCCGGTTTCGGAAATATTTCAGTACGCCAACCTGCACTCGCAAAATTGCTTCTGCATCGGACCATGCGGCAAAAAAGACTGAGGATATGACGTCGGTCATGCGCATTAGTACCCTGACGTACTGACGTCAGTCTAATGCGCCCTGACCGACGTCAGCCTTATACTCTGGTATTCGGGCTGACTGGACGCGGACTATACCCCACAATAGTCAGGACTGCAGCAATGGAAGACGAAGAACATCAAGATCTGGGGAAGTAGTGGTGGTGCATCCTGGGATGTGAGATAGCTCAGCCAATTGAGACTTCGCTCTATAGTATAGCGTGCCGAGTCGGAGCCGAGGATCGGCTCCGAACCCATCAGTACAGAATGTAGGCGAGATGGATCCCAAACATCTAAAGTTATGGTAAGTACATAACTAAAAGATACATTAAGTGTGCTGGATTTGTGTATGCTTGTCATGCTTAATGCTGGCTGATAAACAACTGTTCAGGTCATGTCATTATTTCCACTGGTAAGCTCTGTAATGCATGCCATAACATGGCCTTGAGTAAGCTGCTCACATCGTGTGATAGATAGTGTCCCTGACATATTCTGTTATTGAAAATATACATAAGTACATATAATGGGACATAGGGAGGGTGTTGTGTACATGAGAAGCCATCTGCGAGCAGCAAATTATAATTGTGTTATTTAATAATAATTTGTGTTTTAAATTTGACCTGCACTGTATGCTAATATATTTTTATTGTCATATTCTGATATGTAGACATCACATGTTGACAGGATATTACTCAATATCAGTTTCAGTTTACTGTTAGACATGATTTTCATATGAATGTGTGGCCTGATATACATTTGTCTTTCATTGTTATGCCTTTGACTGCTGACATACATTGGATATGGTGGTTCAGCTGACGATGGTCATAGCATATGGTAATGTTTCATGAAGACAGTTTTCTGGCAGTTCATAGTGGGTGTGTTATGCAGACAAGTAGTATTAGGTATGCATTTGTAATTTATCTCCTGGGTTTTGATTCATCTTGACAGAGCATGGGACCTGTGGACGATCACCCATCAGACTCTGGGGATGAACACATGCCAGGCCACTTCCGGAATCCTTCAATGACTGCAACCATGACGGGGATAAAAGAAGCTGGACCTGCATGTGCCATCATCCCTGCTGCACCCCTTAGGAGATTACATCAGAAACAACAGCAAGATGATCTTCAGGAGCAGCTCCAAAAGGTGATGACTGATATGTTTCACACACAGATGAGGGACATGAGGAATTCCTTTCCTGGCATGGCAGAGGCTATGAGTGACTCATTCAAGAAGATACCCAAGAGATCATTTGTTACGTTCATCCCCATCAGGGTGGTCCCTCAGCTTCATAAATATTGTCTGTGTAATCCACTTATCTAATGCTGCTACCATGGTGTTTGCCATATAATTGACTGGACTGTCCATGCACACTTGTGCAAGCACACCATTTTGCTGCCATGCTTATGTGTTACAGATTCAAACAGACAATGTGGATATCATGTGACATTTACCATTATGTTTTAACATGTGCATGGCACATATTAACCCATTAGACTTTCCTTCAACATTCAGCTGCCCATGAATTTGGCAGTTAACATGAAGCTACTGCTGCAACAACTCCACTGTAAACATGTGAGTTAGTGGGAGACACTCACAAATAACATATTGCCCATAGTCCAACACTACCACAGTGGTATGGATATGATTTATGTATTGCCATATCATGTATGTGTAACAGAATGACATGTCCTTGCCCATGTGTTTTGGATGGCAGTTGTCATACTGTCCCACTGACATGATATCATGCTTGGGCATGTGTTGGCAATGCTGATGCCATGTTGGGTCATAATAATACATCTCATACATAACGGCAGTCCTCCTTTACTGAATGCATTGAGCACCAATGTAACATTCATGTATACAACATGGTAAGGATCAATTATTCAGTAACAGTACATTATGCTGTCTTTGGCCTATGTTACATTTCCATATCCATTTGTTATTCACATAAATTCACATCTTTCAGCAAATGGTGTATATATTCAATGATTTATGTACATGTCTATGTACTTTACCTAATCCATAGTGAAACACCATTGTAACTTTGAAATGTGAACAGTCACTGACTTAATGTTATTGTGCTATAATGCTGCTCACATGACTGTCCTTTGTTCGGTAATGAGCAGGGTCTGTGACATAAATGCAGGTGTTTATTCCACATGTTGTTTTACATTGGCATGACAGTATATGTGTATGTCATACCAATTCTCAGCTTGCTTAGCTATACCTGTTGATGGTATATGATTTATACATGGCTGTTTTGGTTGACAATGGCAATGCAGTCTACCATGTAACATACATTTGACATTTGCTTCAATGTATTTTGGGTTACCTTCAACAGCACCTATTTGGTATACCCATGCATTTGCAATGTGTCACCTTACCTTGTTGTCCTGCCATTTGCCTATGAAGGTTGATTTCCATGTCATTCTTGATGTGGGCCCATATTGTCCACTTCGCTTCCACCTTTGTTGGTACGTAATATATCTTGCAGATATGTTTGCCTTTATTGAAATTCTTGTCCATTGTCATATATTAGCTTGGTTACAAGGTCAATGTGTGCCAGCTCTACGGCCATTATACAGATGCAGGATATCTGCACACAAGTTGCTGGCTACTGCTTGCAATGCATCCTTGTTCTTGTTATACTTGTGTGTTACATATTAACGAGTATACATTGTTGAAATTCATGTGCACAACCTGATGTTTTTATATCGCAGTACTGTTAGATTTGTGACCATATATTATTACATGTTGGTATGCATGTGTATTGACATTGCTTTAATCTAATTTCCTGTTAGGCTGCTGACTATACTGATATACGCTTACACCTGTATGTTGCTTTTGAGATGACGTAGGTGTGCAACATACGCTTTCCATTATATGTCTGTTTGGTTTGTCTACACCTACGTGTGTAGGTAGCAGCCAGTTTGCTGCTGTGCACCGTTATTGCTGTTTGACTCTATGCTTGGTTGTTTGCCTTTCACATGTATGGTTGGAGGTTCTGATCTGTCCTCTGCTGTCATTATCTGGCATTCCAAGATCTGCATTTACTCACTTGTGATGTTGCCTGACTTACACTTGTACTGCTGGCAGACTACTTGGATATTGGTTTATTTATCAAATGTATACTGTGAGCCCTACTTATTACTCTACAACACACATCTGCTATTGAACATACACATTCAGTTATGACTGCCACATAGTCTTTTTTCAGTGGAGGTTCAGGGAAGAAAAGCTCCTATTATAAGAATTACAAACAAAATAGAAATTGACAAAGTTGTAAGACATTATGGGAGCATACAATAAGAGTTACATAAGTTACATACGAATTACAAACAATATAGAAATTGACAAAGATGTAAGACATTATGGGTGTATACAATAAGAGTTACATAGTGATGGTCAGTACAGATTTCTATGAGAGAACATATACATCACACGTTATACATGAGTATTCACAGTTCAGATGAATTAGAGACTAGTTTCCTGACATTTAACTCTCTGTATGTTAGCAAGTTACTTCATACATGAATATTTAGAATTACAGTGAGAAAGAGAGAATGATTTCCAGACATTTGCCACACAGTTTATACATTATCACATACAATTTGAAAGAGGTCAGCTTTCAAACATTTGAAGGTTAATAATGTTGTCTCGTGACCACAGAGGAAAGTATTTAGTTTACAAATCTGAGGTAGGGTCTATCCAGGACAGTTGCAAGAGCAGAGTCACGTGTCCATTAGGGGTGATTTTAGGAGTTTTTTAAACTGCATTATACAGGAGTTTGAGGTTATTGCGGTTGGGAGTTTATTCTATATTTTTATTCCATATTTTGGGAATGGAGTTTGAGAAGAGCATGTAATATTACATAACATGATAGTGCATAGATATAAATGTATTTCTGCATTTCACCATGGCTGGTATACATCCTTACCCTGTTTGACAACTTTGCATTGCCCATGTTGTGCAGTGTGCCATCTGTGTAATTTACCTGCCCTTATTGTTTATTTGAAACCATGTGTTGCAATATTTTTTATATGGGTATTCCTGCTGCGATGGCCTTCTCCTTCTCTTTACCTTTCCTTCTATTAAAAAATGGGTCCTATTTCCACAGAAGAAAAAGAAAAAGAAAAAAATTGCCAGCATTGCCAATACCCCTCTGACTGTCCCTCAGATTGTCCTCTTCCAACATACCTCTTGCGTGTTCCTGTTTTTCACCTGTAACACACATCTGCTTTTCTGTCTCTCACTTTTGTTGGGTGTGTGTTTTACCTGTATTCCCTACATGTGTCCTGCACCCATTCTTAGCTAATGTTACCTGTGGTGATGTGGCCATGATTGCCCTTCACCTTTATTAATTTTTATTACAAACTTTACTAATTCCATCAGAATTTTAAATGATAGTTGGCATATTTTAATAACATAGGTACATAGATATTCAGTAGTTGTCTGCAAGGTTACTGGAGGGATTCTGCTGTACATATGTATTTATGAATGTCAGGCTGCTTAGATTGTGAGATTCTTTCTGCAACTTTGCTAATGTACTGCACGCATTGATAATGATTCTTCATGACTAACTGAGCAGCTGTTACTGATATACAATGTGCCCTTACTACTGAGATACATTGTTGTGTGCCAAGATATTCTAAGTTTAATGTGGCATATTTACATATTACATGGTTATTTTCAACTTTTCTGTTGATATCAGCATAATGTGCCATTTTCCATGAACTTTAAGACGTCCAGTCCCTTGTGTTCCTTATCACTGTCTGAGTGCATCACACATTTATTTCTGGAAATTCATTACAGATTAAAGTCACTAAGTAATGGTGGGCATTAAATTTCAGACTTTATATCCTTCAGAAATGTCATGCTAATGTAAAACCTATTTTTTTGACATTCTAAGATTATAAGCGTAATATTTAAAAACTGTCCTTTTGTTCCCCTTCCGCATTATTATATTAGTTACGGATTTGTCTAGATTTCTTGTGATAAGAGTTTGACAGATATAACTTACAGAGATGACAGTAATGTGAAAGCAAGGACATATTTTATATAGCCTTTAATAATATAATAATGTAATACATTAATATAATATTTAATAATATGAATCTGTTTTTATACTTTAAGGTATAACAGTTGTGGACATTGACAGCCAGTCATCAATGATACCATGTCCACATCATGTGTCAATCACACAGGGAATATCCAAACCTGCATAAACTTCATTGGCGGTACTATACTACAATGCAACCAAATGTTCTTGTGTAGTGAAAGATTGCTTATAAGATGTTTACAGGCAAATATTGAGGACTGACAGCTACTCAACTCCAGCAGAATGGAGTGGGCATACTGGGGCATAGGGGAACAAAGGTTTAAGACAGATGAGAGCAAGGTATTGCAGAATTGAATACCAGTATCTTAATATACAACCCACCTCCTCTATAAGTCAGTGCTGATTCCACAACAGATATGCTATATGACTGGAACAAAGAGTTATTTCCAGGAATGGTCTGGACCTGAAGATGAACAAGATCACACCACTGAACCCGATGTAGACAGTGGAACAACAGCTCAGCTAAGATGATACTAGAGTATGAATGACATTCAGTATCAGATCATATAATCAGGTATTCAATTCCATCAATAGTCCTTAGATGAAAGAATAAAGACCATTGTAGTCTTTAGATACCACTGTGTTATTCAGGACCATTCTTAGATAGTGTTACCTCACAACATACTCTGGAGTGTTTCTCTCTTAAATAACTAAGGGTTCAAGTAAGGAATATGATGGACTCACTGTCACATCATAGTCACATATGCAGCAGCATTGCTTCATACTTTGACTTGTTTAACCTAACAATTCAGTGACTTTTTTTAAATTAGAAACCTCTGATGTCTTTTCAATTATTAAAAGGAGCATTAAACTCCATAACTGGTATGGTCAGTGTAGAGTACAAGTGAACGATACCTTATTTGACCTGCCTGAGATAATCTTAGTTATTAATTGGCTAAGTGTAAAGGATTTCCTGGCTACTGTTGCCACATGGTAGTCAAAGAATTTAAAGTTATTTATGAAGATGCCAAGATCTCTGATGATTGTATCAGCCTGGAGTTGGGGGCTGTCTATTCTGTATGATCTTGTTGTGGCTCAATTGTAAAACATGACAATTAATTTACATCTGCTTCTAATGCACTCTTAATTTGTATGGTTTAACTCTAGCTGTAGAAACATGGTGTCAGATACTGAGTGAACAATACCTCCTCCCCTGTCACTATCAGCATATGTAGTTAGCCATATGTCTGGGTTACTGGCTTGGAGATTTGAAATGTAGATGCCAAACAGAAAAGGTCCCATTGATGAGCACTAAGGAATGCCGCTTTTACCCCTGCATGCATTCTGAGGCGATACTTGCTACCTGAGCTGTAGCTATAGCTGGGATATGGAAAAGTGGGTGGCAGCACTGGGGAAAAGCTACTGGGGGTAAAAAATCAGTGTTTCTGAAGAGGTACTGATTAGTCAAGTCCATTGAACAGAATTCATTTCTCAGCACACAAAAGCAGCTGTGATTGCGGGATTGTAGTTTCTTAAATGAAAGCGAGAGAAACAGTTGCAAGTCACTATTATGTAGTACTGCTTGCTACAGAGTATCAAAGTTTGCACCTAGGAGAGGTAGTGTGTAACAGTAACAGCAGAGCAGCTAATATATACAGCTGCTAGCCACAGTGCATTACAACTAGGTCTTGAAATGCATTGTGCAGCTGTAACAAGTAGTTAGCTCTCACTACAAAGTTGGCTGTATTCATTTCACTTCTGATTATAGGAGTTTTATGTAGGTCTGTAAACTTATTTAGGATTCTAGCATGGGTAGTAGAGTCAAAGGCCAGATCCAGGTATGCTATATGAACTATCTGGCTGCTATCTACAGCTTCAGTGACTTTCACAAAGAAATTTACTAAATTAAGTAGACATGATCTCCCTTTGACAAAACAGTACTGTAGTGAGTCTACAGAATAAGACGTTTTGTATACTGAAATCAGGTATAATGCATTCCACAGTTTTACAATTTAGGCTTCTTAGGCAGATAGGACCATAGTTCCCAAGCTCTAAAGTAGGGCCCCTATTATGGACTGACATAATGACAGTCATTTTCCTATGCTTAAGATGAAAAATTTTAGAAAGGTCTTAGAGACAGGGCATGTTTAGCACTGTTGATTCAGCTACCAGGTATATTACTGAGGCCCATAAAAATAATGCTTTTAGCTTCAGAGAGCACAGTTAGGACATATTCTGTAGTAATCTTAGGGGGGAGAAGGGATTAGGGGAGTTTGTGGAATTTCAGTAACTGTTTTTCATGAGAACTTGGCATTAGATTTATCTCTAAGTGGATTAGCAACATTCATTCAGAGATAGTAATACTATTATGAGTTAATTTAGTGCATTACTAAGTGTTATTTTTAATTGTGTGATGTAGTTAAATAAGAATGTATTATTATTATTGGCTTTGGATATTAATTTTAACTTATATTCCACTTTAATTTGTTTTTCTTATGGTAGCTTTTTGATTTTTTTCTGATCTTTTTGATAACATCTTTAATGTGGGTAGATTTTGCTGTATTATTGACTGTAATTTGCTTTTTTATTACAGAACTTAGTATTATTTATTATATTTATTTTACATTTGTTAACCGGGCTAGTCTAGCTGGAGAAAATTCCATTTTCAGTAGAGGCCCGGGGAGAAAAGCTCCACAAAAATTAGTACATTCTACCAAGGTGGTTTATTTTACATTTCCAATATATTTGGTTCTGATTGGGACCACTTGGTTTATGCTATTTATTTGATGGGAGTAAATTCAGAGTCACAGCCAGGATGAGAGAAAGCCCCAGGGTGCAATCATCAATTGCCATTGGAGCATGAATGCAGTACCTGCATTAACGTAAGACGCTGTGCGTGAGATTGCATCTTCTTTAATCAATGCCACTGCTGCATTTGTGGATCTCAGTGCATTAGTAACTGTGGCAAGCAGCTTACTACAGTTACAGTTAAGCAATTTAGAGTGGAAAAGCTTTTATTTTGGTCTTCAGCTTTGCATTGACAGGGTGCCAGTTTGGGGAAATGCCTAGGGTGCCAGATGAGTTAGCTATGGGTAGACCACTTTCTGCCTTCTTTGTAAAAGTCTCCAAATGAAATGGGCCTGTTGGTACAGAGGTCTTGCTCCTACCAGTGATGGAAGTGACCAAAGTTCAATGACAAGCACTGACAGTGGGGGAGGCAGTTGGACTGACTATCTATTGCCAGGCATCTCTCCTTCCTGAGGTGTGGGACAGATATGTATTCACTCTGCTATTGTCCCTAGAGATTTATGGGCACTGCAGCACAAAGTGCTGTGTATAGTGGGAAGTAGGGAAGTGACAAGTATGATGTTGTCATGTGTATAATCTCTTTGGGGAGGGATGTAATCATAAAATGGGGATGGTCTCATCATGTCCACAGGTTACCGTGTCCATTGATGATCTCCTGGCATTGAACTATTCCCTTTTCTAGCTTCAGTAGTAACACCTCTGTTTCACAAAGCAGCCAGATACAAAACCTTAATTACAAAACCCCTTGTCATAGGGAGCAGACAGATTTATGTTTAGTTATATATCAAAGATATAATTTCCAATGTACTAGTTAACACTGACTAGAAAATGACTGAGTTGAAATCTCACTAGCTTTAGCTCAGAGTACTTATAAACAAGGTTGTATTTTACAAAACAGAAAGATTTGCCTCATTGTGTACAGATGAATGAAGTGAAAAAATCCATTACTAAATGAAAAAAGGCTGCATATTATCTAGATGTAAAGCATAGATGTGTGTGCGCGCGTGTGTGTGTGTGCGCTTGTGTGCGTGCATCTTTGTGTATTTGTTTATTCACACATATATATGCATATATGCATGGAGAGAGTAGTTAACAGAAAATGCTAAGATTCAGCTCTGCTTCAGAAATTTGAATGTTACATAGACCAAGTTGCCAAACCATGCATTTTTCTGAATAACATTTAATAGCTTTTCTTTATGTTAATCAGATAGGAGATATAAATGTTACACTACCTAATCTAGTCTGCTTTATTTTTCAAGCATTACACTGTCAGCTTGTTTGTCACGTATGTAAAGTAATTTCAAGTTGCAGAATATGTGAACATCAGGAACATCAGGATGCAAGAACACATCATAATTATTTTTATCACGAATAATGGAATCATTACATAACATACCAATTCTGTATGTTCTACTGCCAGAATGCACTTATGCCAATATCCTTTGCACCAGGTTGTGCTATTGGTTATGCCATCCTATGCCCAGATGAAAGTGAAATCCAAGGAAATCTAACTAATAAACATACTAGTATGCATAGAAGACTTTTAGGTAATGGTTGCATAAAAACTGAGAGAGAGATATACTTAGAAACAAAAAAAAATGCCTTACTCCTCAGGGATTTTAACTATGCTGACATTGACTGGAACATTTTCTTGGCAATAAATTTATATTCAAAAAGTTTATTAACATAATATCTTATCATAACATTGTAGAATTAGTTCATGATAGTACTCAGGATAATATTTTAGATATTGTAGCTACAAATAGACTCAGAAACGTATAGAATGTTACAATACTCAAACTACTAGTAAATTCTAATCACTATTCTGTAACATTTGAAGTTGAGATAATTCCAAGCAAAGTGGGTACAGCCAAGAAATATAATTATGGAAAAAATTGATTATATCAAATTATGCAATATAATTCAGTCTACCAACTAGTTTTACAAACTATCTATGGAAAATACAGGTTTGGATATTCTACATTTCAAATATTCTAAAACTTGGCATAGAAGCAGGAGCTTCTACAAAATAAAGAAATGTAAAGAATTATTACCATCTGGTGGAATTATAATTTAGTAAGGTTCTATGAGAAAAAGAAGACATCTTTCAGTGTCTGTAAGAAATTTCATAACAGTTTAACTAAAAAGAAATGGAATACTATAACTAAAACCTTGAAAGTTAAAAGTCATAAAGAAAAGCAAAATATAAAGAAAAACTGGCATATTATGTACTTAATAAGACTTACTGTAAGTTGTTGTTTTTCTTTTGGCTTTTCCCAGTTAGGGGTCGCCACAGCGGAACTCCAGTCTGCTAATGATTGGCAGTTGATTTCTATGGTGCTGAGGTGCCAGCCCAATGCCCAACCTTCAACGAAGGCACGTCCATTCACGTATGTCTTTCAAATGGCATTCAGCTGCAGGGAGGACATGCATACTCCACACAGAAGGTACTCCAGCTGCGAATCGAACGGGAAAAACTCTTGCTGTGAGGCGACAACGCTACCACTGCACCACCGTGGCTTCAATAAGACTTATTGTAAGTTGTTGTTGTTTGTCTTTCGGCTTTTCCCAGTTAGGGGTCACCACAGTGGAACTCCAGTCCGCTAATGATTGGCAGTTGGTTTTTATGGTGTCGAGTTGCCAGCCCGATGCCCAACCTTCAATGAAGGCACGCCCATTCAACGCATGTCTTTCGAACACCCACTCGACCGTGGGGAGGACATGCAGACTCCACACAGAAGGCACTCCCAACCCAAGCCAAGAATCGAACGGGAGAACCTCTTGCTGTGAGGCAACATGCTACCGCTGCACCACTGCTTACTCTAAGTCCATACATAAAATCACTAAAGCAAAGAACAATGTGTATGCTATTTCATTAAATAACATTTTGATTACAAATACATTTGACCAGTGAAATTAGGAATGCCTCAAGGTTCAGTATTAAGCCCTTTACTGTTTAATGTGATATTAGCCACCATACCACAAAACAGATATTGTTGGGTTAGCAAATACACTAACGATAGTAAAACTGTCTTCTCTGTGACAAATAATAATGACTATACTACAATCAAAACATATATTTCTGAAATAATAACTTGGGCTGAAACTATAGTATTAAAGGTTAGTGCTGATAAATGTAAGGTCATTTACTTTAGGAATCCAAGTTTAATAAAACCTACATAAATGGGATCTACTATACTGAATAAATGCAGTGAATATAAAGATCTATATTTAATACTGACTGAAAAACTTTCCTTTAGCAAACATATTGATTATGCAACATGTTGGGCTTAAAGGAAATTAGGAATTTTGTTAAAAAAATCTAACATGCAAAGATACTGTTTGCTTACTTGTTTTATTAAAGACCCATACAAGTCCTATTCAAGAATTTAATATCTCTTGTATTTGCAGTCAAATGGATTTAAATAAAATGTAATCCACGCAAAAGAAATTGACAAGGTGGCTTTGTATCAAAAGAGGATCTCATATTCAGAACATTGTAAAGTATTAAAAGTCTTCACATTGAAGTATAGATATACAAGAGGCAAATTTATTTTTGCATTTAAAGTATTTAACAGTGACAATTTGTAAACTGTTACAGACCTGAAGTATATAGTAAGTTAATGTTAAGAGATTGCAATTTGTAGTTTTTATTACATAAATTTAAATTTAAATTGAGACACTTCTACTTGATACTAAGGGTACATTTAATATGGAATAAGCTTCAAGTTAATATAAGAAAATCTGAAAGCATGATAAATAATGATAGTTGGGTTGACAATAAGGTATACTACCCAGGAATAAAAGAAATTATGTTCCTAGATGGTCTAACAATCTGAACATCATTCTGAAACTTGTGAATTTATGAACTTAGAACCCTTTTAAAAGAAGATTATATGAAGTCCTTAAATTGTTATTGTTGGTGATCTAATTTAATAGTGACTGGATTTGGAAACCACACATTCAGGGTGAAGATTTTAATTGTGCAGAGATCTGGAGTCTGTCATTAACAAATGGAATTTAAGTGAAATTGTAATTGCCCGCACTTGTGAAGCCTCATTAGTGTTAAATATTTGGTTAAGCAGATATGTAGCTAGGGTGAGGAGAAGGGGGCAGCCATCCTGGGCACAAGGCATCAGGAGCATGAATGACAAGTCTTGTATTCGGTTTCTGAATGACAGCACTGCACTTGTGGCCAGGTTTGAAGCATTTCGGAGATCCATGTGTGGTAGAAACAGTACTGCCGTTCAGAAATGAATGCTAGTACTGTCTGTGCAAGTGCTTAGCACTCCATGTGTGATATTTATATATTTGTTGCAAGCAGTTTGCAACAGTTTAAAAAATAACCCACTGTGGGTCCCCTCTGGCTTCAGATTTGTGCAACCACAGAGGTAGTATATTTAAAGACTGGGGTGTGGGGGCAAACATCCTACTTGTAAACAATGTTATAAATAACATTAGCATAAATTAAATGTATTGTGACAGTATACTAGATGGTATTAACTGATTCAAGCTTATAATGCCTTGTTTGTATACCTCCAGTTCACACCTACAGCTCCTTATAGTGTTCAAACCATTTTTGGGTTTGTCTTCTTTAACTAAGTGACTTACCAGTTAATAATGGGTGGTTTTAGAAAGTGCAAGAAGTTATTAACAAAATGACTCTAAGACTATTCATCTAAGATGTTCTGAAGTAGAGAAATTAATCATTGTCAATTTTTATTCATGTTTTCATATATATGTTCATAGAGCCCTACATGTTATTAAAGAGTATGGTGTGATATGCTATCATGGAAGACAGGAACATCAATTGTCAATTTCCATTTATATTACAATATAGCTGAGATATTGCTATCTGTTTATTGACAATTATGAAAATAAACAATCCCCCGGATTTACTAATCTTCCGTGCAGTACTAATCTAGTCCTGCACGGAAGCGGCAGTTTCAGAGGAGGATGGCAGTGCGCCATGCATATTAATGAAGGCATGCTGCCTGAACTCCTAATGCTACATGGAGCATGGATGAGTGCAGGGGGCATGTCTGAGAGCAGAGCTCTCAGAATAAACATGCCCCTGCAAAGTGGAAAAAAAGAATGTGTAAATAAATGAGCGAGACCGCTCATAAGTGTCCGCATATCCCCACCAACAGTCCCCATGTGATCAACAGCAACAGTACATTTAAATAAAATGAAAAAACCCTTTTAGTTATTTTTTTTAAAACCCCGAGTACAGCTAACCATAGGTGCGTGGGTTTGCCCATTGCTTAGCTACGGTTAAAGCAGCTGAAAAGGCTGAAGAGGATAAAAAGGAAGCAGCACAGCAATAGTATAGTGGTTAGAGCATCTGCCTAACAAGTAGGCATTCCCGGTTCAAGTCCCACTGCAGCACATATCATTTTCCATGTGAAATCTGTATATGAATAAATTTTACATCTTTTTGCTGTGTAACCTACATAATAACATTTAAATGTGAACTGGAGTACTGCATGAAATGCACATGTGAAGTGTCAGTGTCATAATGCATAAGGCACTAGTAAGCAGCTTTAAGCACAAATAAGCAGTAGTAAGCATATATAAGCACTAGTAAGCATATTTAAGTGCATTTGCGCGGAGGTAAGCATTGCCTACACAGATTAAGCAAAGTAGAAGCTAACTGAGTGTAAGAACCTGTAACCGGAGGTTAGCAGTGTTTGCAGTCGTGCAAACCCACGCAAACCCACTTACAGCTGCTTTAAAGTGCTTTAATCACTCTGGATCCAATGGCCCATGTTCTGCCCAGCAACAAAATAAACTGCTTTTGCAAGGCTCAAACTCAGGACCCTGTACACTCTAGTCACAGTAGTTAACCACTAAGCCATCATAGCAATAAATATGAATGATGCATCAGCAAACTAATCCTCACCACAGGAAAATCAAACCAAACATGTGAACTCAATCCATGTACAGTGTGATGTTGGATAACCTGCCACAGAACATAAATTTGTGAACTGGAGTACTGCAGCAAGCATAGATTTGAGGTGTTATTGTAATAAACTGTAGAAGTCCCCATGTCCCCAAACAGTGTATGTACACATGAATCACGGATACCAGACACATATATAACCAGTAATGAAGAATAAATCATTGCCAAATGGCAAATATAGTGATAATCAACTATGAAGCAATGCTAACCGCAGCACAGCTCATGTTAGTAAGTGTAAGCAGTGTGTAGGGGAGACAATTCAATCTGCCTAGTGGTATACCTCTTTAAACAGTGCCAACCTTATGTAAGCAGGTGTGCCCATAGCTTAGCCTTTTCAAAACTGGCCAATCATGGCAAAGTGCAGGAAACTGGCCATATTTAAATCCCACAGGTGGGAATATGTCTCATAACTGGTTATAGCTTCCTGCAGCAGGCAGAATGGCTGGTGTGGGTGAAGACACTCAATTCAGAGTGCAGTGCTGGGGCATCCAGGAGTCAAAATTCATGGTATGGCTCCTGGTAAAACACCAAAATCAGAGACTACTGCAGGGGCAGTACCAGGGCTTGCAGTACAAAATGGAGGCCTGGGACAGTCTCGCCCCTGACCTCACCAGTGCCACAGGTATCCCCCAGACTGGTGAGCAGGTCAGGCACCACCATGCTGACCTGAAGCGGCTGAGGGGGGATGTCCTGGAACAGTGGATCCAGGAGTGTCAGTAGATGGCCAATGCCCCAGTACTGAGTAAATACACATTCTACTAAGTAGTAAATAATTGCCTAGCTTGTGTATACTATGGATATGTATGGCTAAATATCAATGCATTTCTCTGACAGCTGCAGATGAGTGGGCTGTGAACCAGCAAGCTTATGATGCTAGGCTGCAAAGGCTGTATTGTGAGGCAGGTTAGTAATCAGTTTGCATATGTACTGTCATAACAAAGAATATAAGAGCCTTAGAAAGTGTTGTACCAGTAGAAATAAATGTGTTAATAGTCTGTGAATAAAGGTATAACCCCTGGAGTGCCTCTGTTTACTCTTCTCTCATATGTTTGTGATCTGTTCCATACTATAAATAGTACTGTTGTATCATAAGCAGTGTCACCCACACTGTGGTATGCAGATAAAATTGGTGTGAAGTCCTGCATAACAATGTTGGAAGTGCCAAGAGGTCAGTCATATCGTACAAGTTGGGGAGACTTAGATAGAAAACAGTCGAAAGCTTTACATCAATTTCCTGATAGCACAGTATACCGTGATGTTAGCAATATTTTGTCACACACAGCAGGGGTTCGACTCCTGGGAGTGCTACTAAGTTGTATACATAATCATATCCCATAACTGTACAAACTGTGATACAACGTTCAGATAGAAAGCTGTATGTATAATTACAACCAACTGTACAGAATTTGCTTGAGTGTTCAAATCGTACATTGTATGCATATGTATACTCCA